>NW_009595181.1:0-22931 GCF_000690535.1 Cariama cristata | reverse complement strand
ACAGCCATGTGTATAGCATTTTTTGCCAAAGACCAAAGGATTCACAGCATATTTTAAATACTTCTTTGCACTTGATGTTAATTTATTTTTTTTTCCCAAAGAAACAAATCTGTACGCTGCAAACTTATTTTTCTCCTCTGGGCTCAGGCCGTGCATGTGACAGTTCTTGCTTTTAGAGAGTTTCCCTGCCGTGCGGGAAACGGCAACTGGCTCCGTTTGAAAAGCCTTTGGGCGCTCCTCAGCAGAGTAATGCCAGCAAAGTGGGGATGAAGTTGGCTGTGGTATGAGTGACCTTCAGTATTCCAGCCAAAATGACACATAGGTAGAAGACAAACAGCATTAGGACAGAGCAAATAATGTACTGAGGTTGCTGAAGTGGGCAAAAATTTGGTTTTGGTGTATGTGTTGCTCACAGCTATATCGTGCATTGGTTCCATTAGCAAGCACACAGCCCTTCAAAACCAATCTTGGGAAATGGCATGTCATTGATTTTTTTACCAAGATAAAGTACTGGGACAGCTTTCATTGGTTAACATCTGCATGGATCTGCATCTCCTGCATTTAATCTCATTATAAACAGCTTCAGGAATATATTTTGCAGCTTTTTATGTGACATATCTTACAAACAAGCTGCGATACCCCTATTTTGTGGCAGGCGAGAGCGGAGGAGCCATCGCCATCTCCTACCTGTTGGCGGTGGGTTGGATGTCACCTCCCTGCAGAAGGCAGGCATTCCACCCATTCTGCGTGCCAAGCGCAGCACCGCCGCGGTACATAACAAACCCCCCAGTACTGGGACAAAGGAAGCACTCACTCGGTTCTGGAGAAAACAACTGCAGCTCATCAACATTGCACATATTCACAGATTTCCTCTCTTACCAGTTTTTCAGGGAGGGTTAATTATTTGATCATTTGAAACTAAATCTTCCTGAAGAACAAAACTAAATTAAAATTTTGAACTTTTATAGGCACCAACAGTAGTAACTCAGTAAAGCCTGTATTTCTACAATGTAAAAAAAAAAAAAAAAAGAAAAAGTTTCAGAGTAGTTACGATTTCTCTTCATCTGAAATAGATCTCATGGTAGTTATCACATGTCACATCACAACAACTTGAAATGCCATTTTGCCATCCCGTCTTTTGAAACCATTTGCATTCCTTTCAATACATGTATTGGGAAATATCTGTGTACAAGTTTCAGAGCAAGATGTAAAACCACGCCAGAATGCCTTTGGTTGGGAAAAATCACAGATGAGACGGCGGTGGCTGGGACGGTCCCGATGCTCACTGGCGTGCAGGTGGGGAGCTGCAAGTCCCGAGGGGTCTGCCTGGCCTCTGCCCCTGCGGGGTCAGATCCTGCCCCCTCTGACGGCCGCGTCGCAGCACCCATGGGCTGGGTTAGGAACAGCATCTCGGGCAAAGTAGCATGCAAGAAATGCATAAAATCAAAACTATCATTTCTTTTCTGACAGCGCGCTCACTGTGCACAATTAATGCATCTATCTCCAGCAGATCAGTTCACAATTACATTTTCTTCATTACTAGGGGCCCAAGTAAAGGAAAAGCCCAGTGCCACCTCCTTTAACCTGATCTTACCTGTTTGAGTGGTTAAGCTTTCATTCCCAACAAAACCTTTGGTTTCCAGGCTAGAATCAGAATGTAAAACTAAGGCGTTTACTATACCTTCCAGAACTGCGGTCCTGATCTGTAAGGATACAGTCAAAGAAGAAAGACATAAACACATTTGATGGCATTTTTTTTTTGTTGTTCATCTCATAGTTGGGTGCTGGAACAGGTTGCCCAGAAAAGCTGTGGGAGCTCCATCCTGGAGACACTGAAAACTTGGCTGGCCCTGGCCAAGCTCACCTGTGTGGCTCCTGCTCTGCGCTGGGGCCAACCAGAGGACCTCCAGAGGTCCGGTCCAACCTAAATTACTCTCCCAACTATAAAGCTTTCATTGTATTGGAGCTGCCATCCTCCCTAGCTGAGATATGGCTTGGATAGAAGGAATGAAGTCCAGCTGAGCAGAACACCAGCGACAAAATCCCTGGTAAAATCTGCATGGGCACCCCAGCTCGACTGCACTGACCTTACTGATGCTATCAGGAGGTTAGCTGTGCCTCCAGCAAATGTATGCCTGAAGCAAAGGGCATGCATTTGAAGTCTGGGAGAGGAGATCTGCCCCATTAGAAAACACTGAGAAGATTCAAAACAGCTATTAGATGAGCTCTGGGCTTTTTCTGCAAGAAAAAGTTGTTGCAACCATTTCAACTTGAGCAAACAAAAGAAGTCTACACCCACCTTAACTATCATCTTCACACCTGCAGATTTCCCACCTGTGCTAATGGGAAATCAGATTCCTCCTGTCTACCTGTGCCTCAGATTGTCTGAATTAGTTCCCAAATGAATAACAACTGACTGCACTTAAAGCAACTGTATGTAACTTTTAGCAAGTTCCTCTTATTTAGGTGGCATTTTTTGAAATTTTTTGTTACTTGGGTATTTCTTTTTAGAAATTAATATTAGTAGAAAGTTGGTACTAGCCAGAGTAAGGACCATATCCTGCAAAGAACTGGAGTAGTGATGTTTGGTGTGCAGTACTGCCTTCTCCCATGAGTATTAGCTATGGAAACAAAAGAAAATTCAACATCATTGTATTTTCCGTGCTGCTTCACACAGTATTTTCTTCATGTTCTGTATGGTTTTAAATGTTAGTTTAAGCATTTAGATTATTCCTCTATGCAATGGGCACACAGGAAATAGCTTGGTGAAAAGCTGCCAATAGCTGAGTCTATAAACACAGTTTGATCTGTATCTTAGAAAATTGTTTCCATTCCAAACTGTGGTTACAAAGCACTTTTTCTTGTTGGCAGCTGGATTTTTTTTTAAAATCCCTATGCATCCTGTATTTGCCCAACAGAGTTGGCATTGATCACACACACACACACAAAAAAAAAAAACCCTGCAGATAAAATAACATTAAGGATCTGGCTGGAACTAACTTGAGCTGGTGGAGTAGGAGTCAAAGCTGAGCTTTTGTTTTTAGCTCAGCCTGTTTTGTTCAGGAGGTGCAAAGCACACAGTGCTGAACGTGAGTCCTTTTACTCAGTCTTCTACAAAAAGTAAAAGGTACTTCAAGAGGATGGGACTAGAGCTTGCATCAACTTGAAGAGGCTTCTTAGTAGGAGACTGGCAAATATTTAGGACCGGTTAAACAGTGTGACTTTAAACAAATAGAAAGCAGTATTCTTCTGAAGGTACAAAGAGAAATGTTTTAAAAGTTTTTTTTTCATCAACAGACTGAGATTTCGCCAACTACTTAATCTTCTCTGAGTTGATGACATGAGATTTGTAAATGACTGCACGAGCAAAAAAGTCAGACTTAAGTTGGAAAAAAAAAAATGCGTTAATGAGAAGGATATCCCTGGTGAAGAAGCTGCTGTGTAAGTGGCAATATTTGGGCACTTGATGTAGCTGAATGATGAAATTACGCAGATGAATAGTTCCTAGCAGAAGGCTGACGAACAACCTTTACAGCCTTGCTGACAGTGTCGGAGATCAGCTCAGCCTCAGCAGACACGCTGAAGAAGCTGTGCTTTCCTAAGTACACAGGCTTTCATTTCTGGGCATGCTCAGGACTGGTTTTGAACTGCTCCAGTCTGACTTTGGAAAATTCCACCCCTCACAGCATATAAGACCTCTTCAGATATATCTGAAATAAAAGTTACATATTAATTTAGGATGTAACTGTGCAAAGATGTACTTTATTTTACTTCAGTGGGATTCATTTGTGTGAGTAAAACTAAAAGTGTCTGGAAATGTGAATAAGTCTCCTTTTCATTAAAGCTTAGCAAATCAGTATCTTTCTTCTCTCACGACCTGTCACAGGGGGATAAAGTGACAACTATATGACTAAAGCAGAGCTGATGACAGCTGGGAACTGGAAGCATTTGAATGCCCCAATAAAATCTATGAACACTCTTTTTATTGAAAGCGTCTGCCTTCCTGACATCGAAATGGACTGAAATAAGAGTCCTGTGAAACTCTATCAGGCAGCTAATAGCCGTGTGCATTATCTCCAGCCTGCCAAACGACGGATCTCTCTCAGATGCAGACACCACTACAGTCATCCATACCTTTGTTACCCCCAGACCCTGTTTTGAACTGGCCAGCCAAGGCACCCCAGAGGGCCTGGAATACAGCTGCTTATCTTCTTAGGAAGACAAACCAATGGGAGAATAAAACATTTATATTCTAAACCTGAGGAGGTTGCTAGACAACAGGCTGGAAAAAGCTGAAGGTGTTCCATTACCAAAATGGCTCCACCATCTGCTCCCTGGTCTCTGGAACCATTTGCAGTTGGAATTGAACTTTTTAAAAGCAAATTTTAGAGACTCCAAGAGCAGTCAGGTGTTTGGCTCAGACCATTGACTCCCTTATAGAGTGCATCCTTGCCAGAAACCTCCTTAATCCAAAACTGCTTTAAGAGGCACCGCTGTCAAGATCTTATACCCAGTGCACCACACCTGCATTGCTGTTGCCTGGCCATGTCCAAGCAAACTTGGTGCCTTCTCACAAGGAGGTAACGGACTGCTGAGAAGCCACTGCCACCATCAGTTCCTCTCTGACTCCTGTGGCACGGGCCACCTGGGCTCTGGCGAAGTGACTTGTAGCATCAGGATGGTGCCCTGCCTCTATGAAGTGCTGAGCCCATTGCTCCAGTGGCATCATCTACTTGTCCTGTTAAGCTGTAACTAAAAGTAAAGAGGAAAGGATTTTAAGAGCCATGTAAGGTTAACCTAGATTCAAATGAGCAGTGAGAAGGAAATACTTCTGTTCATAGCTATCAGCTAAGTTAAACAGCAGGAGCGTTCATGGCTCTGTCTTCTGTGCTTTGTTTGAACAGAAATAAGACAATAAACAGAATAAGGTAATTCATGCTCTTCTTAGTATCTGGGACTTATTTTTTTTAAGTTGGTATATGTCTTTTTAGAGAATGCAAGCTAAGATCCCGATGAGCTTTTCAAAACATGTCATTGAACTTCAGGGCTGTCATTACCACCTCAGACTGCAATCTTACAGTGTGCCAGTGCTATGGTAGGATGCCAGTCTCACTGAAGATATGCTAAAAATACCAAAGTATTTTGGATACAAAGAAGCCAAAACATTACTCATACAGTAAAAATAGTTGGTATCATGACCATCACCACCATTACCTTCTCCTAACATGGAGACAAAACCAGCAGATTGGTGACACTCCACTTTGGTTGAAGTCAAAGTAAACACCAACAAAGAGTGCAATATGTTCCGGCAAAAGAAAAACAGATTCAAATGTATCCTCAAAACATTAGAAGATCCTCTACGAAGGAACTGAAATAACTAAATAAGCATTTCTCTGTCTATTTTGTCCTATCTCTCTAGGCTAGGACCACACCTGTGGTCCTACTGTGTCTGCCCCAGGAGGGCAGGGAAGAAGCAAAGCTCTCACCCATGTCTGCCTGTGGTCCATCTTTCTCCTCGGCCTCCTGCCTTCACAAAGTCTCTGCCATCATTCAGTCTCTCACGGTATTTGGCTATTAATCCAAATTTAGATTAAATGTAACATTTGTGAATCTCATCCCCTAACTAGCTGGAGCCGTAAGGTTTTTGAGCTGTGTCCTGTAGCAGCCCCTGTTAATATTGTATAGGAGTGCTGTACCGACTGACAGACTCCTAGCACAGCCAAGGGTCAGCCAGTCCGCTCAACAGGGTCCAGGAGATGTTGCAAGGTACATCTGCCATGAATCCTATTATGCACAGGGTCCTAAAACCTGCTGCATATGCAAAATTTATTTATTAAAAATCCTGCAAAACTTAAACACTGTAAGACGAATCTCTTGAATGGCTTCCAATTACCTACTAGCAGCCAACACAATGCCAGAATGGGGGAACACATTTAATGAACATGTTCTTAGGGGAATCCACTTTCTTAAAGTTCCTTTCTTCCAATTCTACCATTAGAATTAGCAATTTATTTTTTTTTTAATCATCAGCCTCAGAACTCTGAGTTTCAAGTCAGAGCAAAGTATAGAGGACTTCTAAATGCTGTAAAAGGAAAGGCAGTATTTAGAAAGAGAAGTGGAAAGGTCCTTAAATTGGAAGACTCATCCTTTTTAAGAACAGTGTGTAGTGTGCTGTACTCAAAGTACTTGACTTAAGATAATCACAAGGATTCCTTAAAGATGTGATCTTATAATCTTAAATTTTAAGCAACAGATGTTGTTTCTGTAGGCAAAACCTGCCAATGACTTTCACATGTTGAAAGGATCTAGTCTATTTTTCTTTTTTATGTAAGCTAAATAATTTTATTACTCAATTTCATACATGTGCATATATGAATCATTTCATAACAGTCATCCTGTATGTTACAAAACCAAAAAAATGGGGGAAAAAAAAAAGCCTGAGAAACCCAACACATCACCTCAGGCTGCTGAGAGATCTGTGGAATTTCATATGTGAAATATTCTCTTCTTTCTTTCTGTTCTGTGTGCATCAAACGGAGCAATCAGAGAAGTTAATGGTAAGAAATTATGACAATGAAGTCTATGCATGCATTAGCGTGCTCATACCCAGCTTGTTTGCAGCACCTGAACAACACTGGTTCAGTACAGTGGCTGAAAACTAGAAAAGCATTCTTGTATAGCTACACAGGTGAACCCTGGAGTTTTTTTATTTCTCCTGGAGTGCACCTATCAAGTAGAACAGAATAAAACTATTTTCACCAGAGAAAAAATTTTCCCTCCTTAGGTTAGCAACTAAGGAGCACATGTTATGACCTGATGAGCTTGCTTGACTTGTAAAGAACAATGGAGCAAGGCAAAGGCTCGTACTTGATCCTGCTGGCTCCAGCAGGGAAAATCCCTCATTTGCAAACTTGCCAGGGTTGCTGCCTACTACCTGCTGACAGCTGGCTCCCAATGCTCACTCATTCCTCTGATAACAAAGGTGCAGCAGCTGATGGCAAGGTGGCATGCTCAAGCTTCTTTTAATTATTAATGTCCATCATAACATTCAGTCACCCCTGAGAGACACAAGAGAATCCAAGAAAATGGAGGTGAAAAAATAGATTTATAATCTCATTTGTGCTCCCTTAATCACATATCTCCTCGTTTGCTCATATTCAGACCAATCTCATTTTAAATATCTCAAGTTATATGGTCCTACTAGTGTCCCAACAGTCTAACCTGTCATGTGGTTAGGAAGCATTTCCAAATATTTAACCCAAATGTTAGTCACCTATTCTATCTAGTCATGTCTTATGTGATGTATTAGTGTAGTGTCCTGCTAGTCTTCTGTGGATGCTCAGACTACAGCACATGGTCCTAGGCAGCATCTCTTCTGAGCCAGCCTAACAGACCACGCGGCTGGTAGCAGCCCCATGGGCAGAGGTGACACCAGACACTGGCACAGGGACTGTCGGCCAGTCCTGCGTGGGTTCCTCTGAGTTTCCAGGAATATCACCTGGTCAATAAAACAGATATTTAAATGCAATTTAATTTTTGAAATAATTGAAAATCCATTTACTTTTCACTTTGAAATATTTTTCTGAGTGGGAGTGGAAAGTCCACGTATCTCAGCTGATTTCAGGTAGATGGGAAAGTCTACAAAGGCTTCTGTGCTTTCTCTAGTGGGCCCTCACAGTAAGGGCACTCTTCAGGTGAGATCTGCTATTGAGAAGTGTGAGCTATTGAAAATATTCAAAATATTTACATTCTTTAGTGGATAGAAGCACTACTTTATCCTAATCTCGCCTCTAATTACTTGAGTTTCCAGCCGTGCAACAGCATAATCTGTGTAATGTCCACAACAAAAACCCACAGCACTTTAATACAACAAATTTCAGACATATCACAATGGTGGAGACTCTGAAAGACGATGTATATTTACTAGATTACATCAAATTTTCAAAGTAGATTTTTTTTCTTGTTAACTCCCCCCCAACCTTCCTTCTCATTGCTAAAATTTGTTTCCTAAATGCCTTCTCCAGAATAAAAAGACTCAACAGTATGTTAAAAACAAGTATTTAAACTTCTGGGTTTTTTACATTGAGCTGCAAGATCTAAAATGACAGATTTTTTTAAATCTAGTTTTGGATGGGTTTAACTGTGTGTGTTTCCAAACACCAGTTTCTGCTCTGAAACATCATGCATGAGGTCATTTTCAGTGTTCTTCCACTTTGGTCTGGCAAACTCGCCTGCTGTCTATATAGAAAAGAAACACAGCTAAACAGGATGCACTGAGTGTAAAAACAGAAATTGCATGGGAGGGACAAGGGCAGAGGGAAGTCTGAAACTAAAATTACTCCAACTGGCTTTTACAAACTATGTTTCCAAGGTGATAGAAACTCCTTTATTGCAAGGTTGCTCATTTACCTTGAACAGTTGCCAGGATTTTGATCTAATTTTTAGTTCTGAAGAACTTAAATTATCCCACTCCTTCTCGAAATAAAACTCAACCAACCAAACACAACAAAACAGATTTTAACCATGTAGTGGCTTCTGTCTTTACAACCAGCAGCAAAGAAAAATCAGGTCAAATTGTAAAGCTACCAGTTTTTGCATCCCTTTGGAAGACGTATCCCCAAATAGCACATTCTAAGGACACATGTAGTTCGTCAGGTATCACAGGCTAAATTATGCGCTAAGACCCTGTCACAAGTTTGCAGCCGTTCTAAGCTGGCGTGTTGCACACTTATGTGACAGAGGACCCTGTCTGGGCAGCTATCAGCAGGTCAAAGCCTGCAGGCTGTGAAAGGGAAACCTTGGGGACACACACACACAGAATGTGTTTCTTCAGATCTTCATACGTGTTCACTACTAAGTATTTAGGGAAAAAAGAACCCTAAGCAAACACCAAAGACTGCCTCCTGCACTGCTCTATAAACAACCCCAAAATTGACAGTTCATTTCAGCAACGCTACCGATGCAGTAAAGCTGATGCTTTGTTAACTACGGTATCAAGTCTCAGAGCTTTAACATCTAGATATCATTAACACCTTGTTTTAGGATTCAACACCCTCTTTTGCACAGCATGTTTTCCTTCTTTATGGACAAAAACTTTAATGTTCCTTTTTCTTCCCCAGTCCTGCCCCTTCTTCCTACCAACATCCTGCTCTGATAGAGAACCCTCCAAAAATTTGACTCAGAGTCATCTTCCCCCTCTACTTTGCCTGCTTCTGAAACACAAGAAATGAATTAATGCTCTAAGCCAGCATTTTTTTCCTTTCAAAACAGCAAATGGGCTTAATGAAGTCCCTTAGGTATTTACCTGCTTTACCTGAGCAACCCTGGAGAACGACAGCCCTAGTTTTACCTCCTCTCTTCCTCTCATCGCTTGCTTACCCTCACTCTGTCACAGCTGAGCTTACTGCAGGTGTTTGAGACAAGTGCCACAACACAGCTCCATAGAAAAATAATTTCCTGAAGTGAGACTTTACCGTCTCTTAGACCTCAGACCCACTGCAGTCTTCACACATCTCTCTCCTTGGCCTGGGAAGGGCTTTGCCCATAACGCTCCCAGGGCCCTGAGCTTTGCCATGCACAGAGCAGAGCCCTCTCTAGATAGCTAAAATGTGCTTGTCAGTCTTTTGACAGTCAGTTAAAACAGTTTTAACAGTCAGCAACCTCTGAGCGGAGACAGACTTATGGATCATTTCAACAGGATTCAGCGTGCACAGGCAGGCCACATGCACGGTTGGTCCCACTGACGGCCCCCACCTCCTCTGCCCACCCAGTGAAAACCAGCTTGTGACTCACAAAAGCATCCTGGTCTGCAGTGGCGTTTCTGGTTCCACACGCCATTTGAGAAGGACACGGTTGTTATGGATGGATGTTAGGAAGGACCACTTCCCAAGGAGGCATTTCCTTTGCCGCTGACAGGCATGAGCCCTGTTACTTTCCCGTGCTCAGTGCCGCGGCTGCTGTTGCCTTAGAGATCGGTACCATCTGAAGAAGAATCTGCTCATCCCAGGTATCAGGGTCTCCTACAGAACTGCTTGATGCTCAGCTTTCACTGCTAAGAAGTCTTCACATTGTAGTCATTAGAGACTACTGACAGGCAAGAGGGCCAATATCAAAGTAAGCATTGGTTTCCTGTGCAGAGGCCAAAGCAGTAGTGACTGCAGCTGCTGATACTGGAGCGCTGCTCGTGCTCCGTGGGGAAGCGAGACAGAGTGCACGGCGAGCAGGATGCGAATGCACAATCTCTCTCTCTGACGGGCTCTCTTCTCAGACAACATGTAAGACATCAGCTCTCCCTGCTTCTGGAATTCAGGGTACCCCACAGAAACCCAAAGTCAAACAACTTGTCGTTCACTGTGCCAAGTCTTGCCAGCACTTCGTGTGCAATGTTTAGGAATCCCATTAAGAAATGTACCCAAAGCATCAAAGAAAAGGTGAATGATGTATTTTTATATGTCTGATTCAGCAAGCACTGCTGAGTCAATTGTCTACTGCGAAGCAGGTTGAACGTGGCCTCTGTGTTTCTGTCTGAAAAATACATCCATTTCCTCTGCTTGTCCATAGGAGACACAGAGAGGGAAGCTCCAAAGGTTTTTAGCCCAGTCAGCAGGGGCAAGCCCCATCTTATTAACGCAGCTATGACAATGCAAATCTATGCATCTCAGGCACTTTTAAGATGCCTGTTGTACTGGCTAGCACCCTCCCTGTCAAATTTGCATACAAATTTTTTTTTTTTTAAATACATTCACAAATGTTAACCTGAAGAAGAATTTCTCTTTGCCTGTCAGCAAAGAGCATCTGGAAGTGATCAATCTCTTTCTCCACCTTGCCCAAATGTCCTCAAGGAGAAATTAATCTTTTAAGACAACTATATTGAAATGAAAAAAAATGCTTTTGTAAGCTTGCTACATTCAGATGCTAGTGCAGTTTCCCTGAGAAGAAAGCATAGGGAGGGGAAAGGGATCTGTTCTCCCTAGGAATAAAAAACCACAAATCACTTCCCTTATTCTACTGCTGGGTGCACACCAAGGCTTCAGCTCCTATCGAGAATCAGAGGCTCGATGCTACGGCCCCTGGCAATGTAAATTCACGTGTGTGATTAGCTTCATGTATGACAGACTTTCCATTGCCTATAGTGGGATTCATACATAGCTGAGCTTCATACACACATACAGATTCTTACAGGAATGAATGCAGCATCTCTAAGGAGAAATGTTACCGGTCTGGGAAGAGAGAAACAATGACCAGTGCTGCAGTCTTGCTCTCATCCTCCACCACCCCTTGTACTTAATGTAAGAACCAGTGAATCAATTAATAGAAAAAGCTAAGTTGAGAAGGCGATACTGGCATGCTACCAAGAGCACAAACCTTGAATACGATTGTGTTTTCCCCAACAAGGCATATTTGGGGCGCGAAGGCGTGTCCCGGAGACGCTCCGGTTCTGCAGGCGTGGTGCTCCTGGCACAGGCAGGGTGTGACTGCACAAGTATTCCGGTTTGGATCCGGAGGCTGCTTTTGAAGTGACTCTCCCCATCAGCCTGGCAGACTCTGCTTTGGTTTTCAGAGTGCACCAGCTGGATTCCTTTCAGATGAAACTAGAATGAGAAGATGCACTCCGGGAGTGCGTATAATGCACTCGGACTGCTGCTGGGTGCTGAGCCTAGGGGAGCAAAGCAAAGCACAGCCCACAGCCCACAGCGCGGGCTAGTTCACATTACAGGCACTCTCCCATTGTACCAATGAGTTACTAATGGGAATGTAACCACAGATTAAAGACCATCCTTTAGTATGATATCCAAACAGCCCTATAGCATTAACCAGGAGAGTCAGTAAACCTGCTTATTCTTATAAAAACAGAAAAGCTACTTATTTAACAAACATAAGCCATATGCAACATAATTGAGAAAACCAAACAAATGTTCAAGATGGAACTGACCTTCTGAAATGGATTATTCCCCAAGTACCAGGAGAGCCAGTTTCCCAACCACTTTTATTTCTGGTTCTTGATACTCAAGTGTGTATGCACAATCTGGGGTATAAACACAGCTCTGATGGAAAACTCTATAGGGTTTCCTGGGAATTAGTGCTGTTACTAAATGTGATAGTCTTTTGGGTTAGTATCTGCAGAATGCTATTAAAATCTATGGGACTTTTGCAGAATGAGAAGGGAAAACAAAAATCAAGGTCTGCTAAATATTCCCAACATAAAATGACTGCTTCATTTAAGCCCCTTCGCATTACTTAGTAAACTCTGAATTTCAGAGCAATCTGTGACGACAACTGTGTAGCTCTCAGCATTACTGTTTCGCTGTAGACAAAGCAGGCATCAAGTGAAGTTTCCATCTACCATGGGGCATATTCAGCCCCCGGCAACATTTGCCCTCTAAGCAAATCACATTACATATTTCCACAGCAAACAAGACTATTAACTTTCAGCTTCGTATGTTGCCAAAATCCTGTGAAAAAGTAAATAAGGTCTTTTAATTAAAAGCTTAAACACATACAGTGGGTCAATTCCATCTCTAGGACCCCCATGTCTTATCTCAAGTATAATGGTAGTTCCTTTTCAGTCCTTCTGAAGAGACTTGAGGAGAAAGTTGGTCGTAAGAGCTAATTAAACTTCTGAGGGAACTGCAGGGCCTGACTGTTAAATCTTGTCCCGAGCTACCACAGCACAGCAGCAACACAATTCTCAGCAGAAGTCTGCTCCAAGGAAACTTGGACATGGTGCACTGGAGCAGGTTCTGTGACCAGACAAACTGCCCTCAGAAATTATGTCTTTCGCTATAGTTCTATCATTTAGCTTAGAATTAGTTAATTTTTTTAAAATGGCATAAAATGCCACAACCAAAGAAGCAAGGTAAAACCTGAAATAAATCACATTTTCTAACTCCGAATAGGTCACCCTGAGCCGTTTACCCCTTCGCTTACGCAGGAGTCCTTGCTCTGTACAAACACAAAACGACAAACCACAGAGCTTCTCAAGAGGGTTACATGCTTCCCCAAAATGGAGAAGAACGTTATAAACTCTCTTGTGTAACTGTGTGTTTTTGCTGATTTCTACTGATTTCTACTTATTTATTGACACTCTAAAGTTGCCAACACTGGAAGAAGGGCTGGCGGTGCTCGTTGCATTGCTGTCTTCCCTTCGAGCGATGTTTTAGAGCAGAGAGGTCTGGCAGGAATGGCATGGGTCCAGCTGGCCGGCCTGGGGCAGCTGATGGGCTGGGTCACCTTGGGGAAGGCACATTCCAGCCTCATTTTTGTCACTTTCTATGAAAGAAGCTTATGAGTCCATGCGAAATTAGATCGATGCAACTCTTCAAAGCCAATTCTTCCTCACTTTCTATAAGGGGGTTTTGAGTGTTCTTCAGTTTAAACCAACCGTTACTCTTTCAAGCACAAGATGATAAAACCCTTGTTCTTGGGCTTTTCTCTACTAAGTTAGAATCTTTGAAACTCAGTAATTAGTTTGTCCAAAATCGAAGTTTAGCATGACACTTAACTATTTATTATTTTCATACTGGTTTTCACTGCTTTGTTGCAGACGAACGCACTTGACTAAAATTGTGTTTGCCAAATAATTTTTCCATTGTGATCCATCAATGTAAGAATTATTTTTGAAAGAGAAAAGATTACAGTAACTCTCCCCAGACAGCATTCAAAAATTATGTGAAATTTACAGTGCAAAAGCTGTTTAAAAAGCCTTTGTATACTAAGAAAATCTAGAGCAAGATATCAAGAAAGCAACCAAAACCAGATGTGTACTGCTTCAAGAGACACTTAATCAAGTATTAGAAAGAAAATTAAAATAAAATCAGGGTCTGTAGTTTGAAGTATTACTGCAAGTTCAAACAGGCATTGTACTGGCAGTTAACAAAAGCACCCTCTACTGGGGTAACACAGCTGAAAAGTCAGCAAATGTCGATTATAAGAGCTAAATTATTGCAGGGCTTCATTTGCCCAGTGGTCTGTTGGATGATTTTGCTGATGGAACAGTGCATCTTTCTGCCAGCTACGTGTTACTTTACTGACTCAAGAGCTGTCCCAAGAAGGCTGAGAAAAGGCAGGGAAACGGGGGATCCCAGCAGGAGGGTGGGGACGATACACGCCTGGGACCCTCACAAAGTCAGACCAGAATTTATTTGCCGCTGACTCTCGAGTATTTGAGGAGCCCTGAATTTTGGTGTATACAGTCTGTATCAGGTAAGTCTCCCTGTTTCATCAGCATCGGAATCACTTAATGATATGGATTCTACTTATTTTCTACTTACTGCCAGCTTGAGGTGTCAGTTATGCTTCTGTGGGGAAATAATGCAATGAGTCTATTAATGTTATAATAATGTAATAATTCTATAACATATAACTCTGTTGTCTTATATAAGTCTATGTGTTGCTTTACATAAATACTTTGAAAAATTTAAGTTTGTAAGATGTAAGCACTATTTCATTACTATGTCAAAGATCATGGCGACACAGCTTATTTAAACTGTCAGAGAGATACAGCTTATTTACAACTATCCAAGAGGCATGCACAATGGTTCCTGTGTGAACAAGTCACTAATGGCAAGCAAAACCTTAGATCTTGTATAAAAATCAGTATTCCTAACTATTGAAACAGTACGTTTTCAAACCAGCCTTTGCCATTGCCAACCTTATAGCTACATTAAATAATACAACTCTTTGAAACATTTCAGGCAACCTATAAGCTCTTAGTCTCACAAAATACAATTTTATCAGTCCTAAGGAAGGGATTTGTGCATTTCTTTTAAGCATCTTCTAATTACAACAGAAAGTGACACTTTTTCTAGACCAAAAGCCTAATAGAGAAACATTTTTTGTAAAACCCTTCTTTAGGTCTTTATTAAGTAGTTGTGATCCTTCCTACGAAAGAAGGGAAATTAGTCTCTCACATTACCTGGTCTGGTTCCTCAAGGCATCCCTTACCACCCTGTGTCAGAGAAGTTACTTAACAAAACTGGACCATGTTCTTTTCCAACAAAAAGGCTCCCCAATTACTTTTGCTGGGAGCCTGCTGCTGGGGGTGTGTGTGGCTTGGTTTGTTGGGTTGGTTTGAGGAGAGTATGTTAATCCTCTCCTGATAAATCCTGTGGTTTAGGTTTAACTCCCCATTACACTTTCCTGGGGTTACTCTGCATTAATCCTGTATTTGTTTTCGTATCAGTCCATCTACAGCAAGAAACAGATGGTGGGAGAAGTTAAGCAAAGGGATGGGAAATCAATGTTTGCTCCAAAGGGTAAGTTCACCTTGTTAGAAGACAGCAGAACACAGAGTCCTTGTGTTGCTGCGCACAGCTACAGCTACAGCAAAGATGTGATATATCTTTTGAGGCCACCAAGACGAAAGCATTCTAAAGATGAAGAGCACTTAATCTTTTAAATGAAGAGCACTGATAAAATTATTTGATAAGGACGAAAAATGCTTATCTCCATTCATTGAATTCATTGCATTCTTCTGTCAATCCAGCCCCACAGGTCCTGGCTTCCCTGAAAATTCCTGCTTTTTTCAGAAGTGCCCTGAAGAAAATAGTTCAAAGGAACGAGCAGCACAAACCCATTCCAATCTCTGGTGTGACTCTGCCTTCCAGGTCCAACTGATCTTTGTACATTTCTATCGGTGACACAAATTCTGGGGACTCCTCTGAAGACAACGTTGCTCCCTTTGGTCTGTAATACTCTATGCACGAAGAACTAGCTCACTGGAATCTCTGTCCCTCTGTTATTCCCACTATTTCTTGGTCCTAATTATATGACTTACAAGCTTTTAGAAAGCAGTCCGCTGCTACCAAGACATTTGTCTCGGGAACAGAACCATTCCCTGAGATTCCCATGTCCCACGGGAAGGGTCGTGTGCAATGAAAATACTGTATTTCTTTCAGCAATTTTCTCTATTTTACCAACATTTTACTCTACAGAAATCCTGCTTTTGTTTCAGTCTTGACATTTTGAGACTGCTGCAGACTGCCTAGCTAATCACCACCTCTTGCTGCATTGTTCTTTAAACTTTACATTCGTCCATGCATCCAGAAAATACGTTTGCAGTAATGGATTTCTTAGCAAGGTCCCTCCATTTTCTCAAGGGTTCTGTAAACACATCCTGTACTGGTCGTCTTTTTGAGCAGCTTTTTCCACTGTAACGTTTGCCCTCCTGTGAATTATAGAGAGAGGATTCGGCATCTCCTCCCGAGCACGCCTGGGCAGCCATTTCCACTCTGTTGGTGCTAGAGCAGCTAGCCTGTCGGCAAGCTCACCTCTGCAGGGCACCAATACCACCATGCTGGTGCCCAAGACTGATGGTTCTGGCATTGTTCCAGCTATTTGGAAACCAACCTTTCAGATTTTTCCAGTCTAACGAGTAATTGTGGGTGTTCTTAAACGTTTTCTTTCAAAATGGAAATGCTGCACAGCTGTAGCCATCTCCAGGGGTCCCTTTCGACTGGTACAGCCATTTATCCTTGAAGAATGCACACTTCAGCTGTAATCAGCTTCCACGCTTTTAAGACAGTCCTGCGTTATTCTCACATCAAACCCAAGCCTGAAGCAAATTACAAACATCTGTGAAACAGTAGTCAAAAGGGTTTGGAAAAAATCAGCAAGCTAAGACAGAAACAGGCACGAGTGCCTTTCAAGCCTGAAAAGAAAACCCAAATTGTATCTTGCTGGTGATTGAAAGCATTACATCTTTCATCCAAATGCTGCCATAATTTTGCAAAATTAGCAAACTGGCAAATGAGCTTCCCGTCACCAGAGTCAGCCAGCACTGCACAGCTTCTGTTTCTCTCTGTTGATAAAAACGCTTCCTCCTGCACTGATTTTAGGTTCACGATAAACTACTCTTTGTGGAACACATTGCATTTCCCTGGATTAGCTTTCAGATTGGCACCCTTAAGCTTATCACAAACCATTTGTAAATGAATCAGTTCTTCAATAGCATTAGTATGCATCAAGCTAACTTCTCCATTAGCATTTCTGGGAGGAAGCACTGCCTGCCATGAAGGCCATTATCCTCAACAGCTGTACTTCTATACTGATGTGAATTCTCCCTTTCCAGATCATCCTGCCTTCTTGGCAATCAAAGTAATGTGGCTGCTATTGTGCCAACATCTGGTGGCAACACAATGTGTTCATTGCAAATTAATTGCCTTTTTCCTAATCTTGACAAATTTTTAAGATAATTTTCTCAAATCAAACTTGTACACATTTTTTACTGCCTTTTTCTCCGTTACACATAATGATTATCATCATGTTTGATCCATCATAGAAACAGTGCAATGGTGAGTTAATAAAAGGCTAATTTTCAGAGGCAATCTTCCCTGTTTGTCAGCAAGCGTGTATGTTCACTGTCACTATCTCTTTTTGAAAGATAATTCAGGATAAGCTGTTCTCTAGTTAAGAGATTTCTTGAACATCTGAGCTATCAGTTTAAGTTCAGTAAGTGTTCACTCACACATTTCACAGATCCTGATGCACAGAGTAGCCAATTTTTCATTATTAGTTGCCCAAACCTGAAGAAAACCTACAAGTCTGTTTCTTGTTCTGTCAATCTTTGTCCTTCAGCTGCTTCAGAGTCTTTCCCTCTTCTACTTTCAAAACAAATGAGAAAATCTTATTGCTTATTTCTTCACACTTACCTGATCTGCTTCCTTTAAGTACTGCATCATTATTAATTTTTCTTGGTTTGTACACCTGTGTCACTTCTTCTAATCATGCAAAAAGGGGACAGAGAAGACTTGAATCCCCTTTTGGGGACTGTTGGATGCGTTCCTAGAATTGCAAGGCTTATTGTGACTGCATCTTTCCTAGTAATGCTCTCTCTAGTGACTTATTGAGGAACTTGAATGACGGCTGGTAATTTTACAGCTTTGTAGCTACGAATGCCATGAATGCGTTATCAGTAATCTTGATCTAGAAGCCCAACTCCAGATGAGAATTTATAATTTAGCCTATTGCCCATGTTTCTTAGAAGCTTTTTATGGTATCTGAATAACACCTTACAGATCCTTCGCAAAATCAGTGGGCTTTCTCTCCTTTTCTTCCTCTCCTGGCTAGTAGCTACATATCTAGCTCAATCCAGCCATTTCCAAACAGCCTCTTTGTATTAGCTATAGATACCTGTGGGTTTGTGCCCACAGAAGCAAGTACTGCTTAGTAAGTACCATACTATCAAAGCCTATCAAGCCTTTCCAACAGTTCGGACTCTAGCATTTTTTCCACCAGGAGGAGTTCTGAAGTTGTTTGCATTACAAGTCACTGATGATACAAGCATAACATTTCTTTTAAGCAATTTCATTTACTTACAATAAAATGCATATGCTGTTATCTCTGAACTCAGAAAGGTCAGTCCCCTCCTGCTCTGGGCCTTTTTGTGTGCCCTGTATGCCAAGAAATCTTCCAAGTTGCTTCAGAAGCTGCAGCACTAGCACTTCTCTCATCTTCTCCTGAAGATGATGCACTGAAGCATCTCTACCAAAAAGACTTCCAGCAGCAGAACCAGTCCAGACAGGTAACTCAGCTTCAGCCAGCCTCTCACAGCCTTGTTTCAGATGTCTTTAAGAAAAAAAGGCATAGTTGCTTTTGCCATTTCTCCCAAATAGGGAAGCTGCTATGGTCACTGCTTACAATGAAGATTTCCTCAACCTGTAGATAATACAATTAGTCATTCTTCTCCCAGATTAGCCACACTGGTTTTCTTCTTGGAAATTGAGTATCAGATGCTGTTAGCTTCAAGATAACTGGATACTACGTATATCGTATGATCTGAAAACAAAAGGATTGATTAGCATGGTAACTTCCTGAGCTGCCCCATAGAATAGCAGAGCAAACAATACAAGGACAAAAGCCTCCTTGGTCACAGCAGTCGTGGGAATGCATCCTATTTCCAGAGCTTGTGACATGAACCTTCAGCTGTAATGCTGTTCAAGGAGCACTTCAGTAGCAAACAGAACTATTGTAAGACTTGAGAATTAGGCAGTCCATTGAACCGTGTACTTCATGTCAAATTCTTCAGATTTCAAGAGATGGTACCATTCATTCCACATAACCCTGGAATAAATTCTGTACAGGTAGCACAGCAGAGGCAGATTCCTCAAAAAGTGTCTTGCTAGACATACTATAGGCTGCAACTCACTGCCTGGACACAAACCGAACCTTTGGGAAACTGACCAAACATCCAATTTTCATATCTGAACAGGAGCTTGCTGCTATTCCCTACCTTCAGATCTCTATGCCAGCTATAGTATAAACACATTCCTGTTAAAAAAGGAACATAAGCAGTCTTTTTTTCTGCCACATTCCTCTCTGAAGATTAACACCTTCAACCTAGCTACATTAGGACAACAGATACAGAAAAAAAAAAAAACAGATTAGTGAGCATTTTCATTCAGAGACTTCACGTTCAGCACTTCAAGAAAAACATCCTTCATTTCTTTGTAAGCGAAGCTCACAGAAACGATTTGATCTCAGATGACCAGGACCTAGAGACCAGCTACCTGAGTAGCTTGTGACAATCCACATCCTGAAGTGGATGATGTAAGGCTGCATTATCCGCATGGAGAGAGCTATTCCTATAAGAGGACCAGTCTGCAGTAGATGGTAATTTTTAGTGGAAGTTTCACACACTATTACTAGAATGAGGGAGAACTTACATTAGCATTCTAGACAAAGCAAAGTACAGGCATTTATAGTCTCTCAACAAAATGCAGATATCCACAGTTCCTGAATTGTCATGCTACACTGGCTGTCCACTTAGGACAAGCTCCGTTTCAGCAAGCAGTCATATTTGACCCCTGCAAAGGTGTCTTTAACCCAGCTGGAACTTAGCAGGGTCATCATTAGAGGCGTGAGAGGCTTCCCCTTGCAGCCCAGGGCCAGCTCTGCGCCCTGCTAGCCTAGTCCCTGCTCTAAGCCCAGCCATTGCAACCTGAGATGGAGTAGTTTGAGAGACTGTACACAGATCTCACGCTCCATGAGCTTTGCCTATGACAGCACACCTCATCTTGGAGCTTACTACAACAGTGTCAGAAAAGTGGGTTTGTGCTAGGAGAGCTGGAGCATGGGGAACCCTCAGCTATGTACAAGTACCATTTTTTGAATCATTCCCAGACTGGTAGCATAGAAGGGGTGGAATATCATGGATTTGGCCCAACTTCCCGTGAAACTGGCAAGGAGTGGCTGCAGATTCTGTAGGTAGAGAAGGATCCAGAGAAAGCATTATCACACTGCCAAGGCTGCAATTGCATAACTCGTTGCTAACTTCATATACTCACTAAAAATGAATATATTTTTCTATGTATTGAGGTTCCAAAGAATTTTTTAAAAAATAACTTTTAAAAATATTAACATCATATTAGCACATAAGCATACAGAATCTGTTCTGCCAAATTGAAGCTAGTCCAAGACAGAAGGAAAATAAAAATTATGCATGTTTACATGAATAGAGCAACCCTCCCTCCAACCCAGTTTTTCTGGTACTTCTTCATATGCAGACCCAAAAATCCATGCAGCAGCGTATCACAAATGCAACATACACTGACTAGCACTTTGAGAAGATTACCAACTGTTTGTAGTAAAATAAATACAATTTGGCAGTAAAGACTCTATCACAGCTTTGTCATAATTTTTTTCCACATAAATATCTAGATTCTGTTTTAAATTTTAGAAAGAATACATTAAATGCTTCAATTCTTCCTGCAGCAGAGAGTCTCATGTTTCACTGATGCAGATCCCATAACATCAAAAATAATTATCAAATATTAAACTCCATTATTAGGTCCATTGGTTTTTTGTTTGCAGTTGTATATTTATTACAAACAAAACCCTGAGGAATCTGTTGAGTCATTAGAAATACATCACCGAAATCCATACATTACATAATTCATCCCTCCTATTCAACAAGCATGCAACGCAATATTTATACCACAGATGTTTTCAAATGTAGTTTTATTCCAGTGACCTATTTGCAAGTCTTTACATACATTTCAAAACAACATTATGCAAACATATCACAGGACAGTACTTAAAGAATCTTTAGTATATACTCCTTTATAAAAGGGTTTGACACAATTGAAAAGTCAGTCCAAAAACATTACCAGGCTTCGTGATAAACAAAATACCATGAAGCCCTGTAACCTGCATGAGCGCAAGTATCCATCACAATGGATCCCTCTTCTAAATCCCTCTTTTAAATAAACAGGTTTAAATTTTGTTCAACAGACGAGTTTCTATCACGACACTGCCCATTTAATTTTGTGCTTTCCAAAAGGCAAGCATACTATAGAAATAAAATTCCCTCCCCAACAGGAGAGAGAAATTCAGTAAACATGTATTTGTTTCCCATTCCAGCAGAGGAATCCAAGTTCATTGAAATTCTTGTTATGGCTAAATCCAGCACAACCTGCTTATAACTTCTTCTTCTTCGTCTGTTCCCCAGAGTCTAGTTTACGTTTCTTAGCGGAAGCTGGTTCATCATCTTTTTCACCATCTTTAAATAAAAGACAGAATTAATAAAAGTCAACAAAATCAGGGTTTTTTTCTTCTTAAACACCATCCTTGTCTCAGAACAACTGACTTAACCACGTCTGAGATGCTTGGAAAAAAGACACAGTAGTGTTAACTGACAACATCCTCATTTTTGGAATGCAGACAATATGTGTACAGAATAGGAATTATTCCTGCTATTACTAACATAGACCATTGAGGATAACTAAGAAGAGTCTTTGTTATGGTACTGTACAGTACCTGTTCTGAAAAACTTATTATTTGAATATATAAGACAAAAAGCTAGAAAATCACATTTTGGAAGCAGGAAGTAATGTCAAGGTCAATTAACAGTTTATCTTCTTAGTCCTTGGATGAAGGCTAAAAGAAATGTGTAGGGGGAAAAAAAAAAGCACACAGAACAAATGGAGCAAGACAGAGACAGAAAAAACGTCACTGGGGAAGAAACATCCATAACAAAAAAAGGAGCAAGACAGCAAAAAACCCTTCCTTTTGAAAAGATTTGGTGACAACTTTACTAGTGAACCAAAACATTATCGTGTGTTCTGAAAGCCCTGAATTTCTTCTTCTGGTTTTGTTCTCTTGGTTGTTACTGGCTACTCTCTTTCTCCAGCAATTTTTAAAGAAAACAATTCCTCCCTCCTGTCAAATATTTCTTTATTTCCTAGACTACCATTACACCTTTTACCATGATTAAAAGTGAACAGGATAGTAAATATTTTCTTCAGTTATCTGTCACATGGACACTTTATTTAATTCCCCTCTTGGGCCCCAAGTTTTGTGAACATTATAAAAATAATGTGACCTACATCTACACCGAGGGTCAAGACAGCAGCGCTTAAAGAAGCTCTCATACTACTTTCTGTTTTAGCAGCACCCTGTTAGTTTCGTATGACTACAGTTCTACAGACTCTTTAATCATTCCCTGCTTCCGCTAATAACAATGGAAGGGGAGCAGAGAGACTGCTGGAGAGTCTATGTGAATTCTAGTAAAACCAGAACACAGGCACTGAAGTCTAACAACCATTTCTGCAGCCAACTACCACTCTGCCCTTAAGCAGCAGTGGATGCAGAAGGGGCCAGCAGAACGGCAGGGAGGGCCTCAGCCACAGACTGCTCACAGAATCCACCCACCCACCCAATTCGGCTCTTCATGCACACAAATTTGAAACACACACGCCTGCGCAAAGCCCAGCTGTTTTCGCCAGGACCTCCCCCGACTCTAGGGGTTCCTGCTCCTCATCCGGCAGAAACCTGGCTTTGCTGGCCTGCCGGGGCGCATCGTCGCCATTGTCCTCGTAGATGTTGGACCACTTTATGGCCATGTCGAGGGCAGGGGTCGGCGGGGGTTTCTTCTCAGGCGGGCTGTAGGTCTCCGGCGGGGGCACGGCGTTGCTCTTCCACACCTTGAACTCCTT
>NW_009595180.1:0-7110 GCF_000690535.1 Cariama cristata | reverse complement strand
ACGTGCATTTAAGCATAAATAACGTTGGTATTTGCCCTTCGATAAATGGGTGTTGTTGGTGTGGATTTAGAACATCCTTCATTTTCTACAAGTCGTATTGTAAAAATAATGTAAAATCCAATATCGTCTCTCAGGGGTGATTTAGAACATCCTTCATTTTCTACAAGTGGTATTGTAAAAATAATGTAAAATCCAGTATCATCCCTCAGGGGCGTTGGGGTGACCTGCAGATGTCCCGTCAGCCTGATGTGCTGAGAGACAGGATGGAGCTTGATGTCCAGCCCTGCATCTCTTCAGAGACTGGGAATAGCATTAGTCCCCCGTTGCTGCTGGAGACCAGGCTGCTGCAGGGGTGAGGTGAAGCTTCACCATTCCTTTCTTAGCTTTGTTGCCTCAAAATTGGTCCGTGCTCTGCTGCATCCTCAGTGGGGCTGCACCTAAGGACACAGCCTGCCTCAGCAGGCGTGCTGCTCTGGGTTGGGTGGAAGAACAACAGTGCATCTCATAAAGGTAAACCATCTCCAGATGTGTACTAACATCACTTCTGTATACATAGAAAGCATTCAAGCTTTTAAACTGGATATCTGTGGATCGTCCTTGGCTCCATAGATGCTTTGTAATCTCTGGTAAGCTTATAAATTTCCTCTCTCTATTGGTAAAAAGCTTACATTAACACTAACTGTACTGGACTGTATACCTATCATGGGTCCAGACCTTACCATTAGATTTTCAAGTCAAGGCACTTGTATAGAAAATCTATTTTAAGTCATTTATAGAGGCTTCTAAAATTTTATTGGTTGTAGTCTTTCTCTTTCTCAAATCACTGTATGGTCTCACTGATGGCAGCTGAAGTACCTGGCTTTACAGACTCAGGCTTGCAAGCCATAGCTTCAATAAAATTTTGTTAAACGCCTTTTTATAAATTGGTACTCCTGCAGTGTGCAGCAAAAACCCAGGAACATAAGTGTGATAGGAAAGTTTTATTAGCCTTTCTTTAGGATGATCTGCACTATGCACTTACAGCTCTGGTGCGCATAATTAATTCAGTCAGCCTGAATTCATTGCAAAAATGTCACACTGCTCTCTATGTGTTTAATATACTGTATATATTTTTGTGTGATAAGTATACATATTGTTGGATGTAATTACAGTGAACATCTGTGCGTATATGTACACTACTTCTCTTCATGATCATAACAGAAAAATTAAGGTAATTGATGATGATTTTTTTTTTTTAAATAGTTATCCTGGCTTCTAATCCTGTGATCGCTCTACACAAGGACAAAGCAAGGGTGTTTTCCTTGGGCATGCATAGCAGTCGTTCCCACTACCAAACTACAGTTATCTGAACGTAAAAGGAAAAGCTTTAATAACACAGTAAATTTACACCCTTATCTGTGCTTGACAAAATTCTAGCCATAATTTGATTTGACCATATATACAATATATGTTTTTATTTAAGTAATAATGACTGAGGCACAGAGCATTTCCTGAAAATTAATGGCTGGCTGAAAAATTTTATAGCCCAAATGCAGCCAAGGGCCATTAATCCCAACTGGTCAATTCTCCATGAAATGCCTTATGTCAGGGGTCATTTGTTACATTCCCGTCCCTCCCACTCACCAATAAAGAAGTAAAATTAAATCTTACTTTCCTCCTATGGCATCACTGAGCCTTGAAGCAGCTGCCGGAAGCCCCTGCTAGAAAGTGTTGCTGTTGCTGCCGTAGCAATGAAGGTTTAGTGGATGAGTGATGGAAAACCTTTCAAGAACAGTCTTTCACTGTCTATTATTTTACATTTGTTAGTGAATTAAGCTCTTCAGTCTGCTTCTTGGAGCTGACAAGGAGATGAAAAGACTGCTATGTTTCCCATGCCACTAGAAAAGTTGGGGCGTTAGGAAGGTGGGGGGAGTTTGCATTCCACATGCATCACACGTCCATCTTATCTACCATGGCTGCCATCCTTCTAGGATCTTATATTTATTCTCTTGTATTTAGTGACCGGTATTAAATACTTGCAACTCTAGTTTATTTTCTCTCAATATTTCATTAATTGTTGGTAAAAATTAGAGGCTTCATCGAGGCTAAGTGATACTGTTTCAAACTGGAGGGCTAAGATACGTGTAGTGGCTATTGAAGAGAATAATTAAGAGATTAAAGAGATAACAGGAAAATAATTGCAACAAGCTGTCAAGAAGGCCGTTGCTAAATCTTCAGGTTTGAAAAAAAGAAAAACAAACCCTCCTTGCATTTTTTTACATTGTTCAGAATTAGGTGAGAACACTTGTTTCCTTTTGCAAAGCATAATGAAGATCACGTCCGCTTATCGTTATATGTGGCAAAGCCGTCACGAGGATCTGTCACCCAGCACTTTCCCTTTCTTGCTAGCAAACACATGCACCTTACTGAGGAAATAAACTCCTGGAATGGCAAGGAATGACAACTCGGGGAGGGGGGACAGGGGATACAACAAAGAGCCCTCGACCTCTTGGGCTGGATGCTTGCGCAGCTGTACCTTAAAGTATACCTCTGGCTGTCTTTCACTGTCCCTCCCAGTGTATACTGGGGCTGGCAAATTCACCTGCCCACAAAGGGTTTTTTGTCACTGCTTTTCAGGGAGGGGAAAGAAAAGCAGTGAGTCACTACCCATTCAGCCTGATCAACCTTTGGAGACATACATTTTGGGTTATAACTCTGTCTGCTTTATTATGCGATCGTTCCTTAGATGACAGTCTTGGAAGCTAGACTTGATTTTAATTTCAGCCTGCTGCCTCCTTGGAAAAAGGGGTAAGAGAACTGGGCTTTCATTCTTCCACTCATGAAATGGAACAACAAGCCTTTCCATTGTTAAAATTTTGACTTAAAAATGGAAAAAGTCATTACAAATACAAAACTGAACTTCTGTTGTTATTCTGTTTAAGCACTGGAGTTCAAGTGGTTGACTTTGAATGGTCAGTCAGTGTATCTGTGTTAGAGTGAAGATGTAAAAAGCCTGTTATTTCAATTTCAAGTGGAACGAGATTTTCAAGATAAACCAAACCATATTAGTACATGAAAGAAATTCTGCAGTTAGGTGCCTTGTGGCTGTCCCTGGAAGCCTGCTTTAGGGATCACACTTTCAGAATATTGGACGATGAAAAGCGTACAGTGAGCCAGGACATGCTTGACTCCATTTCTTTAAGCGAAGGGACTTTGATCATTTCAAACTTGTTCCGTATCCCTTACCAGTACGTTGTTCGTAGCACTTAATCTAGAAAGCGTGACCAAGTAAAAGTGGATTTAATTCCACGTCATTTTTATTAAGATGGGTTATTTTTTCAAGTGTTTAGTTGTGCAAACTGAGACTGAGGACACAGTCTTGCAAATAGTTGCACACAAGTTGTCCCATTGTGGCGTGAGACTACTCATACGCATGGCTTTGCCTATGGATGCTGGTATTTGCAGGATCACAGACGTTTTCATTAAAATTATGCTTCATCTTTAAAGCAAATCACTTCTAATGAAATTACATGAGCTTGATAGCAACACCACCACCCAGACTGGATTTGCGATCTGTTTTCTTAATTATGGAATTTAATTATTTTTCTTCTAATATTTACTATTGAATTTAATTTTGATTTTGTTTTTATCACTTAAACATCCTAAATTTCAGGGATTCACTAAAATGTGTCACATCATTATAACCCTTATTATGAATTATTCACAGTAATTACTGAGTTGTTGCATACTTCATTATAAAATTTAAAGTACCAGAAAATCTGGTGGTGATACTATTTTACTCCTTGGATGTTCTTAAAATAAGTCAGAGTCAACAGATTGCAAAAATATGCAATTACCAAGTTATTAAAATGCAGATTTTTGGCAGGAAGCCATGGTAGTCTCCTGTGTTCACAGCTGTCTAGTTACAGGAAAACTGCCCTGAGCAGCCTGTGGTGGCTTCTTTGAGCTATTACAGCTGATTGGGGCAGTGTAGGGGCCTCTCTAAGGACTAAGTTCAGTAACTTTTTACCTCCTAGGTCATAGGCTTTGCTTGAAATTATTTTTTTAAGCAGGAGGGATTGACAGCAGGCGATCTTCTGTTCCCTGGCGTGCTGATGGTAAGTCCAGGGTGCCTCTCCTGAGACTGTGTATGTGCTGTGCCTACGTCTACGCAGATGGTTCCTCGGATTAGGGCGTGGACCACTCGGCTGGCGGGTGTAGCAGCATAAAATTTGAATTACACTTTTGAGGTCAGTGTAACATGCGTTTTCCCCAGTCGGAACTGGCTTTATTCATTGCCACCTTCACAGTTCCCTGAGAGCAGGACATACTGGAGTATTAACAAAGTGGCAGATGCTTTGCTTTAATGAAGTAAGCACTGTCATCTTACCTTCACCCTATCCCCGCTAATGTCACTGGATGCCCGTGCTGTTTTTTCTTTCTCTCTGCGCAGTGACTTGGGAACAAAAATTACGACCTACTTAGTGTAAAAAAAACTTTCCAAGTTGGTGCTGAAAGTGTTGTGTACAGATACTCAACGCTGTTGCCGGCAGCCAAAACCGGCTTTGTCTATGGTTTAGCATCCAGGTAGAACCAATATGTGGCAGCTCTTTCTTAGTGTCTTTTTTTTGCAAGGTGCTTCCAGTACAGAGTTTTATCATTCATTTGTGCGGCATCTCCCAAGAAGCAGAGTAAGTTCTTGTCCCTCCTTGAGATTGTGAGACTGGCACGAGCCCTGAAAAGCAGGGGGAAGCTTCTGCAAAGTAAGGTGTGTAGCATCTAAATGGCAAGAAACAGCACAAAGAGCAAGTCATCCCTGCTGTGAAAGTGGGGTGATGTTCACAGAATGTGGAGAGGCAGAATTTCACATTGTCTATGATGAAGTATAAAGGAAGAGCCTCCCCTTCTAGAGCTCTAAATGTCTGATGCTGTTGGGGGGTTGCTGGCTCTGTGAAGCAGGTGTCGTTAATATCAATGAGGGTCTGTAATAGTCTCCCACAGGACAAGTGACATTTAGGGATTCAAGACTGAAATAAATGAGAAATAGAACAGGATCATTAAAGAATATATTAGAATTGGTTAGTATTATACTGTCCCATTATATATGGGACTACCTGGTAATACTTTAATTTATTCCTCATATAAATAACTTTCTTCTTTCTCAATCAAGTCCAGTCTGTGTTGTCCCAAAAAATTCAAAATGCGGCCAACCTTGTTCGTAGGTTTTCCTAACCGATAATGAAGAACCTAAAATTTTTAAGACATTAAGTCATCATTTAAAAGTTGGGTGTGTTCTGAGAAACTTGTATGGACAATAATACAGAGAAGCTTACGTCGATACCTTGGAAGGAGGAGGATGCAGTGAAAATCCTGACAGAACCCTTTAACCTCAGCATTGCTGGTGTGTACTGTGTTATACGGGAGGAGATGTTTTGAGGTTAGCGTGAACAGAGAGATATACACCTGAAGAGCTTAATTTTGAGGCTCTCCAGAGGTGTAAGCACACCAGAGGGCTGCAGAGATGCAAAGCAGCGATGTCATTAAACCACTGAATTGTCCTTCCCTGTGCTGGTGTTCCTGAGCCACCCAGGAGGCAGGCTGGATGCCGGCGTACCACGCAGCAGCTTTAGTTTATGCCTATAGACATGGCCCCCACAGGCAGTTCAGCCGATGTAGGAGCGGCGAAGCACAATGTGCTTTTCTTCCACCCTGACAGACCCTCTCCTTGGCTGCAGAATGAAAGACGTATGGTGAAAGACGAGGAACCCAGCAGGGATCCTTCAAAGACAAGGGCCTGTATCCTAAGAGCGAAGGCAGGACACCCTTGTTCTTGGTCATTTGCACCGAGGGAACTCCACTGATTTCAGTTCCCAATCCTGATTTCCTCTCTGTAAGTGGAGAAGTGTGTCCCTAAACACAGTGGTGGGCATTCCCTGTGCTGCTGGTAATCACAGTTTTCAGAATGCACATGGGAAGAAATACTGTGAAAATCAGGACTGTCACAGGTACTGAAGAATGTGAGGCCACTTCCCTCTGTCTGACCCTGCTAGGCACTTCCAGGTATGTTTTTCCTCATGTAGTGTTAAAGGTCCTGAACCAAAAGAACATTAAAACGTGGGGCTGAAGGTCTGGGACCATGCTGAGGCTCATCCAGAGGGACTGAGGAATGAGGGGAGAGAATGTCTTTTCTATCAGTGAGACTCTCTCTAGAGACTGCATCTCCACAGGAGAAAAGACAAAGAGTCAAAGCCTGCCCACTTTCTCCTGTGCTTTTCCAGAAGTGAGACGACTTTGATTCCCAGAGAAAACAAGAAACAGAGAAATGCAAAGGAGGTTGGGTAGGGGATTTGAGGAGCACTCGGGCTGATGATGCTGGAGCCAGCGAAATGGGCTGTGATCCGGGAGAGGAGGGCAGCAGTGCCGGCATGGGTCTTACAGCGTAGGGTGCTTGAGAAAGTGGAGGGGCAGGCTGATGTTACTGACACATTGCGCGCTCCTTTTGCATCGGCGTTGGGCAGTACAGAGTTAACGGCAGCTCTGACCATTAGATAATTTTTTGGATTAAACCAAGAAGGAAGGAGGCCGGCTTGCTTAGTATTAAGCGGGTCTCTGTCTGGGTGTTCTTCCTCATTTTCTCTCGAAGTAATCTATTACCACATCTCCAGAGAAAAATGACCCCAATCTAAAGATTAATAGAGCAGTGTGTGGACGTTTCCAGCGATGTGTATGAAACTCAATTTTTTTTGTCGCTCTGTGCACCGAGGTGTCCTTTATCAGCAGATCTCTAGATCTTAAAAACTAGGCTGATTATTGAAGAGGGCAGCAGGCAATTTAGGGCACACGGTGTTTTCTTATGACAGAAGCTTTGCTGTGAAGTGCAGTAATTTATGTTGATAAATTGTGGCCGTCAATGTCTAGATCGCTTCATAGGATGAATTTCTAAACATACATCTCTAGTTTCGGTAGTGGGGGGTGGGAAAGGGGTATTTGTTTGAGAGATTAGGGGGAAGATAACTCCTGCAGGTACCATTTCTTGCAAAGTAGCACAGGACTTTCACATCATCCTGAAATTGGCTCCTTGTCACTAGGGTCAGATTAACCCAATTTTGGCTTAATGTGACAAGTAAAAAA
>NW_009595179.1:5070-31402 GCF_000690535.1 Cariama cristata | reverse complement strand
GGGCAGCTCCGTTTAACTCGCCATGGAGGCGGACGACTGGCCACGCTAATTGGGGCAGAGGGGGGGACCTTTTTCAGAGTCGTTCAGTCGGTAAATGAAACTTCAGCTCCCCGGTGATCCAGCGTGTGCAAAGAAGCCGCAGCCCCGAGGTGCAAAGGGCACGGTAGAAAGATTTTGAGCCGACGCTGCTCTTTCACAGCTCGAGGTGTCAGGCGGCCGCCTGCCTTCGCCGGTTCCAGCTCTCGCCACCTCCGTGCCGTGGAGGGAACCCCCGAGCACTGAGGCGATGCACGCTCCAAAGCGTTCCTCCCCAAACGCCGTGGTGAGCGCAGCCGTGGTCTTCTGGGAGCGAACGGGAACCCAAACGGGTGCGTGAGCCCTTCTATCCCAGAGAGCAAAGTCTGGCCCTCAGGAGAGAATGACATCACACGCCGACGCCTGCTCGGCACTTACGTGATCCTGAGCAAACCACACCAGGCCTATTTAAACGTCCTTCTCTGGGTCAAGCAATTTAACAGCCAGATCCATGCTAGCTTGCAACAAGCCAGGGGAGCTCATGCAAGGGCTTAGGCCGATGGGGAAGGCAGGAGTTAGCAGCGACTGGCAGGAGAGGACATTCAAACATAGGAGTCCACGCTGAAGAACCATCAGCCGCCGCCTTCTGGCAGCCACGTTGCCAAAACTGCCCTTTAACTTGGTGTGGCCGACACCAAACCCTATGTTGACCGACACCCTTACCACACTGGACAAAGGTCTGAACCTAAGGAAATTTAAGTTTGACCTAACCTACTCTTGGTTTGCCCGTCCATGCAGTAGGAATAAGGCAGGAGGAGCGGTACCTTCGGTGGAGGTGGGAGATGGCAGTAGCCACACGTAGAAGCCACAGTCTCCCCTCCACTGCAGTGAAGGCTACGCTGAACAGACAGCCTGGAGGATACGCAGAAGGTACCAATTTCTACCTTTGCCACTTCTGGAGAACTCCGACTCCCTGCAGCCCTTTAGTAATTGGATCCCAAAGTGAAGACCATACCCTTAGGAGGTAAGCTCAGGAGCAGATCATCTCCATGTCAGGGCATATAGAAGAAGCTCTAAGCTTTCACAAACATGGAGAAATGGAAAGAAGTAGTGTTCAAACAGAGTGGCATCAGAAATAAGATGCCAACAGGTCACAGAATCACAGGTTGGTTGAGGTTGGAAGAGACTGCTGGAACTCCTCTGGTCCAACCCCTCTGCTCAAGCAGGGCTACCCAGAGCCGGTTGCCCAAGATCGTGTCCATCTCCGGGGATGGAGACTCCACGACCTCCCTGGGCAACCTGTGCCAGTGCTCGGTCACCCTCGCAGTGACAAAGTGTTTCCTGATGTTCAGAGGGAACCTCCTGGGTTTCAGTGGGTGTCCATGGCCTCTGGTCCTGGCACTGGGCACCACCAGGGTCCTCCTTTGGGCCCTTTGTGAAGACAGGAGTAAGATTTTCTTTCCTCCACTCCTCAGGCACCTCTCTTGATCATGGTCTCACCACGACCATTCAAAGATGTTCAACGTGATGCCCACACACTCATTTGTGAGGCAGGTCAGGACATAGCCTGAACTCTCTCCTCTGATGCCTCCAGATGTTTTAGTAATCGGCACATCAGATTGTGGCCTTCAACTTCAGTTAGTTTTGTGTTTTATTTGTATTCAATTTAGTCATTTTGACGAAAAGATGGCAACTTCTCAGAAAGAGAAGTATTCAGCCCCTAACTTTCTTCCCCACACTACTGGGCTGAGACTGTGAAGTAACGCTGACGTTCCCAGACGTGTCATGTCTTACACGCAAGGCAGATTTGAGGCTGAGAAGACAAGCAAACATTCAGCCAGCCGAGCTGCCGGTGTGTGAAAGGCAGTTAATAACAGAGCCAATTATTCCAGCGGCTCTTTGATTTCTCATAAAAGACAGGAATAAAAAAAAAGACCCTTTTTACTACTTTAAATGTCAACATGTAAAAATAATTTAAATATGCTGCCGCTTTCAGAAGTTAATCCAAAGCTGTGGAGTGACTAGAGAGAGTATCTACCCCAAAGGGTGCCTTGGGCCGATCAGCCCATCTGGGACGCGTAACCCTGGGCTGGCCGTGACACCCAGCCTGCTGCGGACACACCGCGACCTTCACAAATTGCCTGGTTACCGCCACCGCGCAGGGCGAGGGCATCAGCCCACTTAAGTCCGACTGAACAAGGCACGACCCAGAAGGAAACAAGAACACTTCAGAGTATTGAAGAACTTATTGATGTTGGTCTAATGCAGTCATAGTGGGGATAATCTTTATTTTGGGCTAGCGCCAGATGACAATGTAATAGCCTCATTTGGGCAGTCTAGACCCTTCATATGTGATAAACGCTTCCTCAGAATGCACAATTTACTACAAAACACATGGAGAGTGCAAGCTTGTATCTAGCAGAAATGCTCTCTAGCCAAACAGAAGGCTTGAAAAGCTTTCCCAGCATAAGGGAGTAACGCTGTCAGAAAATCAACCTGGACAATAATTTGCCTGATTTCTAAATGTGACAGTATTAAGAAATGAGGAGGAACCCAAACTTTCCAGAATGTCCTACAGAAAAGTAAAACGTGAAGTAGTCTCTTCTTTAGAAACGAGCTCAGTGCCAAAGCTTTGGCGGCAAGCTGCTAATCTGCTCTCGATAGGCAGGCCTGGTTTCTTCGGCATTTCCATTTTTCCCCATCTCATCACCTAAAGGCCTGGAACATGAAAGGGCAGACAAGCCCGGAGGGATTTACCACGTCTTGTTAGAGCACATCAGTCAGCAAACGAACATCAAACTATTTTCACTTCTCTTCAAACTCCGCATCATGATAAAGAGATTTTGCTTCCCAAGTATGCATAAAGTGTTTTCATGTTCTGCTCGTAAAATAAAAGGTAGAATTTTAGAGAAACTTATTAAAGCCTTCAAAACAGGACCTGAATAACACAAAAGGCAAAGTATTGCTTCAGCTAAAACCCAAACCAGCTTGGATTCAGTTTTTATTAAAGCTAACTTCGCCTATAAGCACATCTGTAAAACCAGAATGCACTACGGACATTCAGACACGTGGTCTACACATACTCTTGGCATTTGCAGGTATTACAAATAGGAAACGCAAGCCCAACGGCCCACCGCAAAGACATTTCAGAAGTCCCTGCTCTGTCACTGCAATTCTGCATTTGGGAGTTGTACAGAACCGAGGCAATGTGTGATGGGCACAGGGTACCCCAAAGAGAGACTCCTCCCTGAGACAACTCCTGTCCAAACAGGTTAGAGGTCCAATAAGTGACTGCCCTGAAGGTCACCGAAGGTGTGCTGGGAGAGCAACTGCTTCTCCAAAGGCCAGAAAACCGTGAGCCATTGAAGGTTCAACCACCCAATCTGTAAGACCGGGTCGGTTCATGTGAACCTGTGGGTTTCCAAATAAAACATGAAGCTGGATTTGAAGTAGCAACCACTACAGTCTCTAAAAGCCACTTCTCTGAAGGTTATCCAGAGGAAAATTTGATCAAATCACTATTTGATACCCTACTGTGAAATAACTCTTAGCCTGCCCCCAAAACATTAACGCATGTACTTCCTCCCAAATCACTCTTATTTAGGGTTGATGAAGCACGTAAGATGAGTTACGTTTAACAGACTGGATTTCTCTTTGGTATTTTAAATCCCTCTGGCTTCTTAAAGAGGTCTTCTTTTCCTACTCCAGTGCTAGGATAACTCTTTACCTGGAGGCTGACACCCAATGAAGTTCATGTTCAACCTCCTCTAAAGATCACTGAGATGACCGGGCAAATTAAAGCAACAAAATAAGCTCCCATTGCTTGTCTCCTCTCTCTTGCTTGGATCCTTACTGACTTCAGAAACAAAACTTCAGTCCGCAAAGCTATAAAGGGATCTGCTAAAACATCCCCATTCCCTTCAGAATGATTACGCATTTTCCATGCGATTCTTCCTAGTATTTTTGGCAAACAAATACCTTATATTAAAAATATTCTCCTTGACAGATTACGCATGAGATGTATTTTGGAAAGTACTCGTAGCAGGTGATGCCTGCACTGTACCTCTCTTCTCAGTGTTACAAAAGAGCAAAGGTAGGAAAGGAGTTTTCTTTTGGTTTTTTTGTCAAGTTTTTGTTTTGGGCAGAGGAGTAAGAAAGCGTCAAACCACTGTGTCATAGGGCTGTGGTTCCAGGTAAAAAGGCCTGCCAGCCTTCCTTTCGCTTTCCTTTCGCTTTCCTTTCTATATGCTTTCCAACAAAAAAATAAAACACAACAACCTTTAAAAAAGAAATGACACTGGTTTTGGAAGAGACCTTTAAACAGATTAAAGCTTTTGTATCCTGTTTTAAGTGAATTTGGTTGGACCCCATGAAGGCTTCACAGAATTTGGGTGGCAATCTGACCAACCTGACCCACGGGCCAGCTGCAATCTAACCGAACTGCTCCCCGTTTCTGCTCTCTGATGCCAGCTTATCCAAGTGTCTCTCGGATGCAGGCAAGGACAGAGGTGTGGGAGCCGTGGCAGCCTGGGGCTGCCTCCCCGGTACCCTGCTTGGGTAGGGATCCCTTATCTCCTCTTCCTTCACGCCACTGAAATACCAACGTACTCGGTCACGAGAGGCAGAAGGAGCTGTACCACCCTGTAGTGCCTCCATCACTGCTCACGTGGCCTCCTCCAGCAGAAAGCGGAGGTGTCCGTGCATTTGAGCAATACGTGCTTAAACCAGCGTGCATTTTGCTGCATTAGTACATACAGCGAGAAACACATTGTCACTCGACAGTCACTGCAGACAAACAAGGCGTACCACCTTAAAAAATCTCATTTTATTCCAACGTTTGGGAAAAGTATTTTACGATTAAACAGGTTTTCTTTTGTAACGCAGTGGTATAAAAGGCAAATTTCACTTGCCCTCAGCAGACCTGCTAGGCCCTACGCAGATCGCAAATGACCGGGCAGAATTCAGACTTGGATATACCAGAAATCCAAAGAAATGCTCTCCGATAGCAAATGCTCCAAAAATACATTGGAAACACCATAGCATGATTCTTTGGTTGTGCGTTCAGATACCATTATATTTATCTCAAATATACTTGCAGAACCCTAAGACCTACACTTGGCCTACCACATTGAAATAGTTTCTTTTCATTTAGATTCACAACCAGAGAGTATTTACTAACATGCATTGGAAATGAGAGCTCCAATTAAAGCAAAGAATAATCTCTAGTTTTTCGTGCAAATGGAGATAAAAGCATGACGTATGGTAACAGAGATTAAAACCAGTATCTGCAGCAAACATTCTGCACTGCAACTTGGAAATCAGGAACCCTGGACGTTGTTCTGCGTGATGAAACAGCGTACTGGAAGGAGCACCACAACAGCAAGTTCGGACTTCCTCCATGGAAGTACAATGTCTTAGATCAACATACCTTTGGGATGGAAAGACGAACTCTGGAATTCTTTATACAAGAATATGCAAACATTCAACTAACGTTCCCTCCAGAAGCTCAGTTACCCTTTCACATTTAAATCTAAAGGCAAAGAGCTAGAAAGAGGAGTAAAAATGGAGCAAGAATCAGGTAAGACGTGTTTACTGTCTTTTATTGATCTCATTATTTACATAACCAAGCGGACAGAAACTTTTCATTTCTTTCCTGAGGAAACATTTCATTTGTCTAATTTGCTACAGAGCACAAAGTGCATTTATTTACATGAAATTTACTCCTTTTGCTTTGTTTGCTTGCTTTCCGCAAGCCCTAAAAGCACCGCATCAGCTTCCAGCAATGTCGTATCCGTTGTTGCGCCCAAGAACCTGGATGTGAGTTCAAGATCCAGCAGTCTCAGGCGTACTCGGGTTCCTCTCTGGTATTTTCTGTGGAGAAAAGGGGAGAGGGGGAAGAAGGTAAGTTTTGTTGAGCAACGGTCTGCATCTCCTAAGGCTGCTCTCCCACCTGCGGACCAAAGCAGCAGCCCCAGAGAAAACAAGGTGCCGCAATGGAAGTCCAACGCCATTGTAACGCATCAGGACTAACGCTGCTGGGCCACGCTCCGTAAGACCAGAGCACCAGACTCCGTTGATACAACCCTGCCTGTTGAAGAGCAGACGCTGCCAGATCCCGCTGAGGGAATGCAGGCTCTACAGAAAAGCAGTTTATTACGTAGGAAACTGTTTGCGTCTTCCATCAAAATGTTCTACTGTACCACCTGCTATCATGCACGTAATCATCTGCAGGACAACACGTCATTAAAAGGGAGGACAAGTCATCATTAGATCACTGGTGACATTGCTATTATCAAAAAGTATAATGTCAGGTAACTGTGGTTTATACTTCCAACTCTGGGCCTCAGGCAAGGGAACTCTTCTTGTCTTATCCCCTCCTCTAAAGAGTGGGTATCATATGCAAATTTTTTATTACATATAATTGAAAAGAACCCCCACAGCTATTGTAATGAAACATGCCACCTACGGGGTTGGGTTTTATTGTTTTACGCTCTTTTCTTCCTTTGTTTTTCCTTTTAAGTCAGAAGATGCGAGTGTTCAGCACGTTTTTAAAGCAGATCCTGTGTCAAGATGGCCATGCCAAATTAGTGAAGATTTCTGAAATACTAGCGTCTTTTATAACGCACCCGGAGAGCTCCTGATCAAAGTCCAGTAATAAAACTGAGAATTAGTCTTCTTTGGAAAGTTTAAGCCATATATGAATTTTTTTCCTAGTCAAAACATAAAGAGCTGAAGATGCATCAAGCTTGACCACCTTGAGCAAAAGCAAGAGAAAGTTTGAAACATTCTCCAGTTACCGACTGGAGCAAATATAACGGGGAAGTCTGGTTGCACGCGTTTCCACCGTGCTCATTTTCACCTCCAGCTCGGGCAGACAAACTTTAGCCTGACCAGCGTTTGCTAGCACGGAGCAAAACTGAACTGGGTTTCAACTTTCTTCAGCACATCAAACCAAGATCTTTTCAGAAAACTAAACGTCCTAAGAAAAGATGCTGAACTTGCATTTATCTTTTTTTTTTTTCCCCCTCCATTTTCTGACAATTCTATCTTACATTAATTTCCTGTGGCTCTTGGTTAATCCCAGGTGATTTACTCGGTTATGTGACAAACTATAAAGGAAGATCATTTGACACCTCCACTCGGAACAAGCAGCTACGTAGGGTACTTCGGCCAGCAAGGGTTCTGTCAACACTCATCCCAATCAATCCTACGGTGATATGCATGGATCGACACAGTGGAAATGCCACACATTTTCTTAAAAATGTAAAAATGAGGTCCTTTATCTGTCGAAAATGGGAGCAACCACTGTTGCAGTGAAGAGTACGGCACAGCTACCAAAGACAGAGAACAGCTTGCGTTTGGTTGTTATCTGAAGAGTTGGAAAGGATCAATTCCACCCCTTTCTCTGGGAAATCTTTGCATTTCAAAATAGACCAGTTTCACAACTGGTGATAACTATTCATGAAAGCTAACATGCAACATTTCAGGGGAGTAAGACAAAATGGAAAGACACCGCATCAGACCTTCAAAATGGACGGTATCTTCTGGGATTGGTTAGGCTTATTTAAAAGAGAAAGTTCCCCAAAGAAGTCAGGATGTTTTGAGATAAGGGGAATGAAGAGGAAAGCGCCTCACGGAAGAACCTTAAATGAAGACAGCAGCTGATCCGTGATTTTAGCCATTTGGGTATATGGGAGAAATCTCCAGAAAATTCTCTAGCACGAACCAAACCTTTACCTTACTGACAGCTGTTGGCTAGCTGGGTTGCCTCTGCATCCAGCTAGAAAGTTATCCTCATCCCTAATACTAGCTTTGGCATAAATTACCAGACTTTTCTGCCTTTATCAATGAGTGTGAGGAGTGGATGGGGCATGAGAAAAGACAAATCTTTTTTTTGAGAGAGATTAGTTTTGGGAGAAAGCAAAATAAAGAGGGAGAGAAGGAAATCTGAGAGGGAGAAATGGTCTGTGGAAATAGAAAAGAGGGAACAGACACCTTATAATGAGAAAAAAGGAGGCTTGGGAAGAGACGAAAGAGGGGATAAATGGTAAAGCAGGTGACAAAAAAGCAGTGAGAACACTGCAGACAAATAGTGTAGCAAAGAAGGAAACTGTATAGAGAGTAGAGCCACAGAAGAGGAAAAAAGTCACCGAAAAGCGAAGACTGCATACAACCATTAGAGCTTGAGTGACCCTAAACTCAGGCCTGTGAGCTACAAGATTCCATCCTGCTTTTAAAAGACGGACATGTTTTTAGCCTAATAAAACTTAATACTAAGACTAGTGGTTCTGTGACCCGTTGTAAAGACCAGCCATCCCTCTGCCTTTTTCTCCTCTCCTTCCTCCTGGAGGAAAAGCAGCTTCCCAGTAATGTAACGCAGGACGCTCGTTGTGTGAAAACTGGCTTCAGTGTCCAGCGCTTTTCTACAGAAGGTTGAACTGAACGAGATTTACATTGAATTAGAAGTCCTCTCTCTATTTGACAGCACAGAGCGGGCGAGATATTGAGCTCCATCTTTCTAACTGAAGTACAAAATATTACTGTCATCATGCAACCGTTCCTCTGGGGCTGCTTGCTGGCCTACAGAGCTAAGTGTTCTGCTAATGAATAGATGCAACTAATTTTTTCTCATCAAACCTTTAAAAGTGCTATTTAGAACCAGGAAAGTCCATGAGGAAAATCTGTGAAGAAACTGTGTATCTAATTTAATAATAAATGAATAATCTTATGCATGACTCCCCCCATTTTAGCATTACGAATACTTCGCTGATTGTATGGTCTGCAGAGAACTTTGCTCAAATTTCCAGACACGACTTTAGCGTATATTTGTAATGCAAAATCCAAGCACTTTTGTTTTCATAAAAAGAACGACAATCTTCAGTGCTGGTTCAGTAACTCAAACAGATTCCCGATACTTTAATTGTAGTTAACCCAATTATTAAAGAAGGTTTTCCAGTCACAGCACATCTGCTTACAAGGAGATGCTGAAGAACATCACTTTAAGGAGCTGACACAACTGCCAATCTGTATGAATATAAACGTTTGGTTTTGTGAGAGACGTCCCCTACAGCTCAAACACTTCAGCACAAATGAGAAGCGGAAGATGTAGACAAAGGAGGAACATGAACGCAACGTGCCGCGGTGGTCTATCCGCCGCCTTTAGAGCAAGAGGAGATGAGAGGTTGCTCTACGCATAGTAAGCCTATTCTATCCACGAAGGGATTTACCCTTAAAACAGATAAAACTACCTTGTGGCTGAAGCAGGACCCAGAAACAAAGCAGGCATTTTATTATTTTCAGGAGTGGTGTCCTAGGAGACACAGGACACCAGTGTAAAAGGAAAGAAACCATCTACTCCATTTTGCAAAAGGACTTGCTTTATTTTTAAGTAACAATGCTGGTATTGAAGAGCATCCTATCTCACGACCATCAGCTTTCCTTAACCTTCCCCCAGCCCCCAAAGCCCTGGCTTTGTCGAGGGTGCCCGTGTTTTCCTCCTACCGCTTCCTATTGCCAGGTAAGAGCACGACATCCACTTGGAAGCAGACAAAGGTAGTTTAGTTGCATACTTAAGTGAAGGTATAAGCGATATTCTACAGAATAAAAAAATTAGTCTGCAAGTCAAGTCAAAGCTTTCTCCACTTCTGTAGAATCTATTTACAAGAGCGACCAACTTCAGTCCTTCGGGAACAGCAGTTTTGCAGGGAAGGACCCCGCCGAACCCCCAGCGTCAGAGGTGGGAATCCACCGGCTGCTGGTGCTGATCCTTCAGCCAAGGATCAATGGGCTCCCAAAAGCTTTCTCTAGTTTGAATGAGGTTTCTCTCCATCCCTTCTGGAGTGGACAAAGCACTGGGTACAGGTGCACCTTTCCTCAAACATCCGCTTCCAGAAGATGACTTTAAGTTAAGGTGGAGGTGACCTAAATAGTTGCTTCAGTGCTCTTTGTAATTTTGGGGTTGTCAAGGAAAAGAATTTGGAAAGAAGCAGGATGAAAACCCTTTTTCTTATTTGAGCCGTAAGTCCGTACAACCGTACATCTCCAACGTAACACACTACGTAAAAGCACACAGAAAGCATGCAGCACAGCCTTGCTAACGCCGCTTAAAGAAACTTTAAAAGCAAATACAAAAATTAAAGTGTACGTCCTCTTATTACATTAAAAGTAGGGTCCTTTATCTTTGCATGCAAATGTCGAGCCACTATGCCTTAACTTAAAAGCAGCTCCTCTCTTTGCTGAACACACATAAACAGCACAGCGTGCACTTCCAAACTTAACCAACTCGGAAGCTTCTTCTGACCAACTCTCTCTCTTTTATTGCAATTTGGTCCCTGTCCTAATCCTCTCACTTTTGCACTGAAGCTTTAAATCTCTCAAAATCTTAGTGATAAATTAAAGGAAACAGCCAAAACCCCAAAAGTCTTCAGTCAAGATTTTAAGCTTGTAATTTTTAAAAAGTAAGTCATTTTACTCTGTCCCCTTAAAATATATGAATAAACAAAAAACCCCAATATTTTTACATAATAAAATGTATTTACAAAATAAGGAATGATGTGTTTCAGCTCTTGCTAACTTTCAAGAATGCTGGGGGGGAAACATTCTTTTTTTTTGATTTAAAAGTCATTTCAGGCTACAGCGAAAGGTTTACAAAGGGAGTTAACTTGGAAAGCAATGAGCATGTAAAAACAAGGAGGCTGTAACTAAAAATGAGGTTTTGATCCTAATTATACCATTTGCTACCAAGAAAATGGGACAGTAGCTTTGCAGGTGTGCAATTTCACATGTAGAGGAAGCATCCTCAAAACTACATGGCATTAAGAATTTTATTCAAACTCTAAATTATAGGTGTAGACATTAAAGCATTTTATTAGACTATCCAATATTTAAAACTGCATGTGATCACAAATTAGCAAGCAGTCCTTCTTCTGTTAAAACTTTTCAAGCTATTAGTTTCAAATTTAAAGCAACAAACCTTCTATTCGTGGAAATAGTGCTACAAAAATCACAACGCAATTACAGAAATGGTCGAATCTCACCGGGTCTTGGCTAGTATTTCCCTCTCATTTTAAAAATGGATGCACAGATGCCCTCTGTTCCACCCTGTAAAAATACAGGACTGCTATTTTGAGACAAATGGAACATTTTAGCTTATGTTGTCTCTGTTTCGTTACTGGTTTTGTCTCCATTGCCTCCTTTTGGAATGACGAGCTGTGCAATGCAAAGCTGAAGGAACTGGCTAGGGCTGGCCATGACCACTCTCACCCACTGTTCATTCTTCCGTGCCATCTCTCCCACCCCTTATAAACACGCATTTCTGAATGGAGTAGGAACGCAATTATTAAACCTGGTTTTTAATTCCTATACTGAGAGTGTCATTTAGACAATTTAATGAGAATTTTTTACATTTTTTGCATCAGTATTTTTTAATGTCTCCCAACACATTCTAGGGATGGCTTTCAAAAACTGCAATAAAAGGAATCCCTGGATTATCTCCCACACCAAATAGATTCACACAAATCACTCCAAAGACAGGGTTCGAGTTGAGCCATGGTACTCTCAGAAAACGCCGTCAGAACCCCTGATGTATTTCATTTTTGTATGGTGAGAATTTCAAAAGTGTGTTTTTCAGATCCATTATTGAAGAGGTTTTGTTTCAGTGTCCTAACAGAGTACAGTACAGAACAGTTTACAAGATTCTTAATTGTTTCATTTTCTCCTCTTTTTTATTGTGTGGAAGACATCACCTATCAACCTCAGAAAAAATACAACAACAAAAAAGGTGATGAAATAAATTTGACCATCACTTTTTCTCCAGGTTTTTTTGTTCACCATTCTTAGCACCATTCAAACCCACTCAAACCCACCCTGTAGCTCCTCATCACTAACCCTGAAACGACAACGCAGTCCCAGAAGCAAGCCCACCTCTGACTGACCCCAGCCAGCAGCAAAGCAGGCAGCTAGCATGGAACGAAGCTGGGTACGCAACGATTCATCTTGTTTCCCAAAAATGTTTTGAAGCATGCACTGCACAGATGTTGCCCGAGCCCACGTTGGTCTCAACTTTATCAGCAAAGGGTGGCCGTACAGCCGGCTTAAGGAGCCACATGGTTTTGGTGTAGGTCACCCTCTGATGCCCTACAGGGAAGAAGCTCCACAAGAGCACACCACTTCTCAGCAACCCATTCCTCATTGCCAGTAGACACAAAGTTCTTGTTCTGAAGAAACAGGGATGAGATTAGCAAAGTGCTGCCAACCTGAAGGCAGCGTAGCTCTACGCAACAACCTCCAGCTTGATGAAGTGGTTTTTCCCAGCAAGGTACACGTCGCACATCCAGTGACGAGGGACGGCAATCCTGCTTCCCACAGGTCCATGCAGCACTGGTAACACACGCATCCCCTCTCAGTATGAGCTCCTAGGCAATGCTGCGGCAAAAAGACCAAATCCTACCTTTGTACGTACCAGCAAGACGGCAGAAAGTGGCAGTAGGAAGGTAGCGTGAGTTCTGCACAGAGCAGAACGTGGGATGGTAAGAGAGATACTGGGAGAGTGTGTACTATCCTGCTGCCTGCCTTTCTTTAAAGGCTATTAAAGAGAGGCCAAAGAGCATACATAAAACTGAACAGCTACATAAAGATTTTGATCTGTTAAGTTATTAAAAAGATTGAGCTGTCTATACCTTTACAGAAAGAAAATACTGGTATTAAAAGGCACTTAAATCTATCCGGGAAAAGCATGTAAGGCAGGAAAGTGAAGTCCAACAAATGCAAATGAGAATCACAATTTTGCCAATAATATTGATGAACCACTAGAAAAAAACTCCCAAGCACTGAGACGTTTCAGTCATCGATGGCTTCAACTGAAGAGATGTCAAAACAGATGTGTTAGTTCAGTTCTGCTGAAATGTCATGTCTCGTGATACACTGAAGTCCTGAGAGATGACCTGAAGGTCTCTTTTGGCTTAAATTTTATTCATCCATTATTTATTACCACAGCACCCAGTCATTCAAATAAAGGATGGATGCTCAAAATAGGATTTTCAAAGCATCTCTGTCCTCTGCAATCAAACACTTCACAAAAAATACTCCAAGGTTGCTGGTTACATTCTATGAGAAAATGCAATTTTTCTTCTCGTGACTCATCAACCTGTCGCCACTTCAGCTTTATTTGCTTCCTACTCAATTCGGTTTCTTCTTTCCATGAACTAAGCAAGCAAACACGCTCTCATTTCTTCTGAACAGTTACCGTTTGTGACACCTGCTTAAGAATTTTTCAGAATATTTTTGCTCCTTGTGTCGAAGCCATCCTTTTACAAGGAAAAAGGCTATACTCTGCTAGATACAAGCAGAGATCTAGATACGCCACTAGATAAAAGCCGATAAAAGCCTCCCATGTTCTTGGAAGTATTTAGCAGAACGCTGTAAGCCCGTGTGAAACCATCAGCTTAAACAACAGCCATTGTCAGCTTGTGCTTTCGAACAACAGTGCATAAGCAGAGCTTACGGCAAGCATCCTTAAAACCAACAGGTGCTTTATGTACCTGAGAACGTCCAAAGCCAAGCCCCACTTTGCTCTGCCCACCGCTAAAGCAGAAAATTGAAACAAATACCAGAAAGAGTCTGGAGATAGTAAGCTAAGATCTGGGGATACTGAGATCCTGGTGTGACAAACACCCAGAAGCCCTTGAAGATACCCCTGCCCAACTGGAGCTTACAGAAGCAAGCACACACACTAACGTCACGGCGTGTACTGACACTTGGTGGGAAGATAACTACCAAACAGCCTGGTACGAGCAGCAGAATTTGAGGGTCACCCCATCATTGGGGGGTAAAATATTATCTCTGTTTATGCTTATGGAGCTGCCCAAGACCGTAACATATTGGTGAAGCCCCTGGCATCTTCATTCTGTGGGATCCAAGTGCAGGGACCTTGTCACCCTTCCCTGGGTCTCCACCGTTGGCTATCGAGACGACTGGCAGGCGACGGAAAGTGGCACAGACATAGGTGAAGGAAACATGGAAGTTTCCACTCCTAGAACTAAAAGAAGGCATACGCAAAGCCTGACGAGAATTGTTTTATGATTGTCATGGAAATGCCCCGAGCAAACCACTGTGAAGACACCGTCAAGTTCTGCTATTACAATGATATCAATAATCAATGGCATTTGTTTCTATGATGGTAAAAGTAACATCCAAAGGTGCCAAATATTTAAATCTCATTCTGTTCCACTCAGCACAAACATTTAGACTCCCAGTAGAACTTCTTAGCTGTGAAAAACTTCTAAAAAGTAACATGCTTGCCTTCAATTCAGACAAAAACCAAAGCACCCAATACTTACTAGAAGAGCCCAAAAATATCTTGTTGTAATTTTTGCTACAGTCTCTGCAAGAATCAATCTGCATGCATTAAAACTTTTGGGACAGGATTGTTCCCTTTTCAGAGAAGGAATCTACAGAACAATCTATATTTTAAAATGTACTTCGCAGCACATCAAAGATGAATGCAATAACCTTTTCTCTATGGCATGGTGAGGTAAGCTTTGACAAATGAAACTTGCAATAGATGGCTCCTGTCATCTAAGAACTTGTATCAGACATAGTTATGTCATCATACAGTAATTTATGCCAGTTGGTTTCTCAGCCTATAACGTAAAACATATCCTTTAACTTGAGAGGAAACATCACTCTCAAATAAATCTGAGTCTTTAGTCCAAATTGTTGTATTTTTTCTGCTGTTTAAACTATGCAATGAATTATTTTGGTTAAAACATTGCTTTGTAACTTACAAAACGTTAAAAAATTAAGATTACGTACTTAAATATATAAAAATTTAGCCAATTACATACAAAACATTAAAAAACCTCATAGCCCTTCATGCTTATGGGCACCAGAAGCCAGGTAAACCACTTAAAAGATGAAAGAAAAAGGTAACCAAGTGGAAAAAGAAAAAAGCTCAAAAAAGCTCAAACTCATAAAAAAAAGCAAACAAACTCACGTGAAGCATGGTCTAGCTCATACTCTCCTGTCCATCTTTCCACAAGGGATTTCCACTGTAGTTCCTGTCCCTTCCCTTTCCCACACTAGGACCTTGTCTCAGTCAGATACTTTTCATGCACATAGTCCTAAACCTTCAGCCTTTCAAATTTCAGACGCAGTTTCCACAACACTGTTCTAGTTTTCCTCTTAATACACGTGGTCTCAACCTTACTCTCCTTCTATGCTTACACCGTTTCCCTAATCGTAACTTCTCCTCTGATCTCTTGCTGTCTCCCTGGCATCTCGGACCAGGCATTTCCAGTTTTCCTTTTCTATCCCAGGAAAAACTATTAGATATTTTTTCTCGTCCTCTCTTTCTTACTGACTCCTCACGGATCCTAGTCCTAGCCCATTTATCCAGCCAACCTCGTTCTCCTTTCCATTTCTTACCCCAGCACAGTTTTTTCTTTCACCAGCACCAACTAAGTTCAGTTGTCTTCTTTTTCTTGCAGTGCTTCTCAGTTTTCTCACTTGGCCGATCCCCGTCCCCTTGCACCAGCCATCCTGGCAGGTCTCTTATAAGGGATTAAACATAGAAAATTTTCACAGTCCAGACATGGTTATTATCAAAATTCAAATCAGACTGTTTCTCCCCCTTACTGTCTGGGTAATGACACCAGCCAGGGGAACAATGACAATGAATTTAAAAACCTGCCCAGCCTTGGCGCTCAACCCTCAAGCTTTGTACAGCTTGGAGAAGCTGTCACACAGGACAAACTCCAGCGAACCAGTATAATTCACATACTGTCAGCAGGTTTTTGAAGACACATCTTCTAATCAGGCTCTGACGCTCCCATCTGCGCCGATGGTAAGTACCGTCCATGTCCTTTCTTTGTCTTTAAACCCCATCATAGCTATCAGTTGGATTTGTTCTTCTGTTGGGAGAGCTGGATGCAGAAGACGGGTGGGGAGGCTGCAATGGCTCTGCCAGCGGTAGCGAGTGCTGGTAACGACATTAGTGTCAGGGCTGGCATACAGAGACAGACAGAAAATGGAGTTGCTGAACAGCTGAAGCAGGCACCTGGATTCTCAGTTGCACATCAGTCCAACAGGAGAGATGGGAAAGGTGCTAACGATGGCGAAAGGCTGGGCACTAATGGTTTGGGAGCTCAGAGAAAGACTGGGAGAGGGAGAGCGGGGTCTGGAGGAGATGCAGGTTGAGCAATACAACTTTGGAGAATGTGGCTGAGGTCTGTGCAGAATATTGGGTTGGTGAGAGTTGGTGGGCTTGAGCGAAAAGGAGGAAGAACTGGATGGGGCTCTGGGACCAGAGGAGCTGGAGGTACCATCTGGTTCCCCTTTATCAATCAACAAAGGCCGAAGGAGGACTGCTCCTTCGCAAAGGACTGCTGGCAAGCACCAGTTTCTTCCCTGAACCTCCTATTCCCGTCTTTCCTCAATTCTCCTTCCAGCTGCGGGAGCCGACCCAAGAGCGCTGCCCATACGATCTGCCCTCCGGCTTGCTCAGTCACTCTTGCCGTTGACCTGTGGCAAAAGCCAAGTCCCATTTAGGTTAACAGTTGGTCTGTACGTCGCAGCCCGTGCGGATGGCTCAGACAACGGCAAGACACCCAGTGAAGAAGTGATCAAAGATTTTAGTTACAAGTATCTGACAGTATCAACACTACGGTCTGACAAAGCTAAAAGAGGATAGAACGAGATCTTGCAGGGAAAAAGCACCACTGTAATGACAGATTATAAACCTAATTATTTCCAGCGCACACAAATCATCTTGAAGCACCACCGAGTGCGCAAATCTAGAATATATGCCTGCATTCAGATACCAGAGAACGTTACCCAACATTTTGAGGTATGTCAAGTAATACTTCTTAAGTTTCAATTCCTTGTTAACGTCCATTTACTCTGAATGTCCCATGAACAACCTCAGTTACTTATATTATGAATGAACAATACGGACGAATACTGAACAGACATTTTCATGAAAAAGAGGTCACGGTGCTCCCATAACAGGGACATTTTCAGATTTGGTCAGGAACATTTCTTTGTAAGCTAACACTTGCATTATTCATTCAAATGGCTTTCACAGTTAATAAAAGCCTATTCAGAGACAACATGAAAATCTTTCTGGGGAGTGGTAGCACCTTGAAAATACAACCGGTTTGACATTGTCACTTGGATTTTCAACAGCTGGCAAGGAAGACTGTGAAGCACGGAGGAGGCTGACTTCTCCGCAGAATGCCACGCACCTGTCCTTGAGGAAACCCAGTATTTGATGGTCCCACTTTCTGCTAAAAATAACTAATATTAAGAGATGTTACCTGGAGCCTGGAGAGGGACAGTTTTGCAAAAGGTACGTTTCAGATTTTAAAAAAATGTGTTTCGCGAAGCACATCAAACGGAAGAGGGAAACATGTAAAGGATAGCCATGATGAACAGAGCGGGTCTAGGCAAGGAGATAAGTGTGGGACAGCTCACCTAGTGAGCCACTCACCTGACGCACACAACAATGTCAGGAGTCAGCTCAGACTGCTAAGGGCAGCTTTTAGAAATACTAAAGGGAGGCGAAAAGCACACAAAATAGCACGAAAGAAGGTATTACCGAGCACTATTAAGATATTAGAAATGACAAAGGTTAACGTAATGCTATAGCGCTTGAGGTTAAGGAAATACAGACCGTCACTGAACGCAACTGTCAAAAGGAACTTAGAAGAAATGTCAGCAAATTTAGTTTTGGAGGCAATAAAGAAGAAATGAACAGTTGGATGTATCAAAAGAGGGATGCAGGCAAAAGTGGCAGTTGCAGGTTGGGAGCAGACAGGGAGGGACCTCTGGGGAAAGCTAGGAAAGAAACCGCGGTGCTGAGCCCAGCAGCAGAATGTGTCCTGGGCTCCTGAAAGCAGAGGCAGCAGAAGGGCAGGAAGGGTTTCCAAAGGGAATTCTGTTTGGGGGACACTGACACAGAACAGGAGTGTGCTCCCAGTTTTAAAAGGGGGAGGGAAAGAAGAGGGAAAAGCTTCGAGTAAGTATAATCTAAGCAATTCAGTGGCATTGCAGAGACAAACGAGAAATAGGCCTCAGGGATGAAAAAAGCTTACTTGAGAATAGTAAAAAGGAGGTGTAATCATGAGAGCAGAACTGCATCCAGTCTGGGGAGTACGCCTGGGAATGAACGAGCAACGACTGCCGTGACATTGTACAAGGAGAAGAACCACCTTCCTGATCTCGTTTGGCTTATAAAAGTGTGCTTTTATAACCACTTTATTGTCTTCTGGTCAATAGAGGAACAGCGATGAAGTTCTCACTAAACACAATACAGAAACATGGACTGAGAAAACATACCAAGTAAGGCCGTGGTTCTTTTCTTCCTAGATGTGGGAAGATGAAAGCTCTACAGAAAACGAAATCATTACACCTTTCTCCACAGCAAGGAAACCAGAGATAGATTAAAATATCTGGGGAAAAAAGGAAGGAACAGGGCTTCTGTCATTAGAGGAACAAACTGAGAAACAAAATAATCAACGGTTATTACACAGAGTCAGGTAACTTTCTCCTCTACAGCCTCACCTCCAAATTCTCCCTAGAAGCAGCTTCCTCAAGGAATTTTTCATCTATAAGCTCTTTCTGAGCCACTCTGAAACGGAGCCATACCTCATTTTCTCCATCTTAAACCGTGCAATCTTTCCACTGGATCTACACAGGCAGACCTTTCACATCAGAACATATTTATTATGGGGGTATAAAACTGCCAACCAAGAGAGTTAAAGTCACAAAAAAAAATGTGGAGATAAAAAACAACATGATATGGACAAAAGGAACTTAATCTAGACCCCAGCTGACAGGTTTGTGTTTCTCTTGCTCGGTACCGTCAACAACAGAAGAGCTGGATTCAGAGCTTTAGGTTGGCAATGTCATCACCTGTGCCCAAGGAAGCACCACGTTCTCTGGCAGGCTGTAGCACAAGAAACAATTTGAAAGGGCTATATCCTTTTCTGTATGAAAACTCAGGCAAACACTTAGTGCTATTAGTTTCTAATTTTAAGCTGTTGTCTTAGAACCATTATATAGAAAACCCTGAACAGATGTCCTAAAAAAGAAGGCACGTATGGTATCAGATCTTCATACAGCTCAAAAACGAATAGCCGAAAGTACAACAGGACGAGAGGGCATAGTCTGAAACTGCGCCAGGGGAAGTTCAGGCTAGAAATGAGGAGGCCTTTCTTCACAGAAAGGGTCGTTCAGCATTGGGATGGGCTCCCCAGGGAGGTGGTGGAGTCCCCATCCCTGGAGGTGTTTAAGAAAAGACCGGAGGTGGCACTTAGTGCCACGGTCTAGCTGACATGGGGGTGTTGGGGCAAAGGTTGGACTGGATGATCCCAGAGGAATCTTCCAACCAAATCGATTCTGTGATTCTGTGACAGCTCTATCTTCACAGTCAGACCACTTTTGTTAGCTCACCACATACGGCTGGTAAGACTTCTACTCTACACATCAGAACCACTGCACATGCCTGGGACAAACCCCGTGACCATCCAAACTACGCCAACCATACCTTGTACGACCGCTTGCCAAGGCGAGAGCGTTATTAGCCAGGCTTGGCTCAAACAATTCACTGCCCACAAAGCTACTTTAATGTACTGTCTCTACTGGGGAAAACCCACAGTAATCCAACAATACATTACGATACTTTCCCATCGCTGCAGCAATTCCCACCACAGGCAACACTTTGTCTCCAACAAAGAAGCCTCACATTCTGCGCCTGCAAAAAAAAAAACCACCCTATCCATACTGTAGGGATGCCAAGAGGAACATCTGTGTGCTCCGAAGGACACAAAATTGGCTTTTTGTGTGCATGTGTATGTGTGTGTGTGTGTGTACGCCCGGGTGAAAGCGATGGGGGCGGGGAGCTCCCAGACAATAGCTTGTGTGACTGCCTGGTAAGGAAATGCTCTTTCATCCCCTTCCTCCTTCCTTTAATTTATTTTTTTAATCTGAACAAGGGAGTCAAACAGCCGCAGCAGTCATCAACTATTTCTCCAAGCCCAGTGAAAAGGGTTAAGTTTCTCCCATATTACTGGTTTTAGCCCGGATGTATTTCTACCAGAAAGGATTTCTTTAGGTGTTAAACACATATACCTACTTTTCATCAAATAATCTGAGGATTCCAGGTCTACTTGTCCCTTTAGCACAAATTATTATGACTGTAATGTAGATCTCATTCATGAAATGCTGAACTACAGACAGTGAAACACCTCCTACAAGATGGATGGGCTTTAATTACGAACAAAGTGAAGTTTAACAAGGAGGGAAAAAAAAAACCTCAGACAAAAAAAGGACAAATACTGCTGCCTTTCCGAATGTTGGGTCAATCACTTGGAGAGCAGCGTTAGAGAATGTGGACCAGGAACTTGCACTACCATGAAATTAAAGCTGTAAAGCAATGAAAACCAGCCCAGTGGAAGTAAGTGATTACAGAAGGACCCTCTACAGAGGGTAAAGACCATCGCTTACCGATGAGCATTTCTATTTTGTTTTTATAAAGACCTACTTAATCGGCTGTTTAAATAATCCAACAATTCTGTACTGATGGATTGAAAAATGCTGTTCTCTTCTCCACTTCAGAAGGTACTTTCTGGCAGTGGGACTGTCCTGACCCAGTGACATTTCAGTATCTTCAACTTCCTGGCTACACGGCTACATGCAAAAATCAGAAGAAACTGTAAGGTGTTTTTTTCTAGAGCTATGCTTACTAACACCATATTCTCCTTTCCCTCCTGCCCATTCTCCAACTGCTCCTTCCCAACCTGTGGTGCAATTTAATCATTGGACAGAGACCATTAACTCCCGACTGCTTCATGCCTCATCTTTAATGCCAGCAGTACCTCCAAAACTGGGAACAAGCAGCCCAGGAAAATCAATTAGCAGCAACTTATCTGTTTCCCCAAATATTTGTAACCCTTTAACCAGGGGTCTGAAATTACATCCCCTTCCCTTTGGGGAAAACGGAGCCAGGAGATGTGAATCTGGAACAGAGCTCAGCCTTTCAATCAGCCTCTCAAAAGCTCACCTTGCTGGGAACGTGCTCAAGCAAAACAGGCAGGTTTTGACATACCCGTTGCACGTCAGACAAAGAAGATGACATTTTCGGCTCACGGTATGCCTCACAGTGGTACTGAGGTGTGCCTCCTCCAGAGAGGAAACTGAGTTACGGGAGCTTCTGTAACTCCTGTCCATGGGGAAAGGGAACAAACCAGCTCTGTCATCTGGGAGAGGCGTCCACAGCGTTTGACTCTGGATTTGGAGACACCGGTCCAGCACTTCCACTTTAGAAGGCTCAGTGCAGAGAGGGCTGAACTCAGGCATGCAAAGCTCAGGTCTAGCAGGGCTCCTCGGCTGTGGACGCAGTCCAAGCACCTTTACTGGGCAGATCTGGGCTACCAAACCACCCGGACCTAAACTGCTTCTCTGCGGTGCCAGGTCTGATACAGCTGCACTACACTCCCAATACCAGGAGCTCCGAGAGGCACGGTGAAAGTGGCTTTTCAGAGAGTCAGCTAAGGACAAGAAAAATTTTTTAGCTCTTGTTTAGCCCTGACCCTGCCAAATCAAGACTAATTACACATTTCTGCACTGGGCTCCAACTTCCAGAAGGTCTTATTGACCCATGTCTAATGCTACCTGAATGGGAAGAGTCAGCTCCAGTTCAGCGTTGGACTTAAGCCAGTATGTCCTGCTGGAACTCAAGATGCGAAGGGCTACGACACAGCACTGCAAGAAACCAGCCCACATCTGAAGGGGCTCGAGGTGAGCGGGTGCCAACATCTCCTGCATGGAACCACTTGGATGTCCTTCCTCGTGCATCCCGCGATAGCCGTGAGATCCTGGCAAATGGAACAAACTGAACGTCTCCACTCCAATCACCTTGGAAGGGAGGTGACTGCAAAGTATGAAGTCCAAACTAGGACTCATTTAGGTAAAACACAACTAAAGACTTGAATAAGGTTAGAGCACTTACTTGAGCTTAGTACTGGGCGAAAGAAAAACATTTCACCTGTTCTATGCATGAATAAAAATATTCGGAAAATAAAAACAATTGCTTAACACAAGATCTGTGTATGTACAGACAATACATTTTAATTCTCACTTTGTGTTTTTCAGTGAAACTAGTTGTTGTAAATGAAAACACGATTAAAATGGTTAAAGTCAAATGTAAGAAACGCATATGATTTTTAGAGAATTCTCCTTTTTTCCCTCATTGTTCTTGCTAAATCTTCAAGCCAGCTACAGCGCGTGACTGCAAACGTGTGCAGAGACAGCAAATCCTGAAATACTTGCAAACTAGTGCTTGCGTTCTCTAAGAGTTCTGGTCCATGTCATTGACATGGAGAAGCTTATTGATTTCTGAGGGACTACATACAGCTGTGTAATATGCCTGCACAAGCGGCTGCTGAATTGGGGCTTAAAAAAACCCCAACAACCACCAACCAAAATAATGAAGAATGGATAGAAGAAAATAAGGAGGCCACATCTCTCGTTTGCTGGACTTTTTTTCAGAGCAATAACTCTTCTTTACGAACATAACACATTTCTACTCTACTTTTCATATTTTCCTCCAAACTTAAGGCAGTTAAAGTGAAACTCCCCATATAACTTCCTTCGCTACCCCCCTTCTCCTTATTAGCATTTATTTGATTTTAAAAAAAGACACCAGAAGTTTCTCTAGCTGGTGCCATAGCATACAAGCATTCAGTGAGAACGTTTGCTCCTAGCTGATGCTCGCACCAACTCCCAGGGGACCAAGCACCGTGGCCTATATCCTCTATTACTGCAGTGAAAAAGAGAAGCTGTTCAGATGCTGTCGCATTTCTTGTCTCTTACCGACCGCTGCTGCGCAGACTGCACCCAGCACTTGGTAATACGCAAAAATTGTTCAAACCCTGTATCACTATCTCCTTAATTTATCACTGCAGTTCCTTCGTAGTGCCTCCAAGCCCTGATCTTCAAGCCCTACTGCCAAACTGCTCACTACTTAAGAAAATAACAGTCCACATCTCCCTTGCGTGCAGTAATTCTGCAAGGGTCTTCACTCCTTCAACCAGAATTCATTTGCACTGCGGCTCTGAAAGGTTTCCCCCAAATTTATCTGCAAAATCACAAAAACAGACTTCAAGCCCCCTCCTCATTTTTCTTTTATCCGCAAAATATTCTACCGAACATTTACGTTTATATTCTTAGAAACACTGAAAAGATATTTCAAGACTCCAAAGATTTCCAATACCTATAAAATTGCACTATGCCTTTTTATAAACACAGCAGACCATTTTACAGCAAACTCTGATCGGACGTTTGGTATGTTCACCTTTAGTTTCTGACGAGAACAAATGAGTTTCGTATTTTAATAGGTTTTGAAGCTGTTCAGGAACATTTAACTACATACATCCTCCCAGTGAATTACTGCAGACTTAGAGTGGCGGCACACGTGAACAAAACAGGGTGGTTTTGGGAATACTTGCAAAGAAGCCCAAGACATCCACCCATCACCCTTCCATACACTTCTCCAGGTCACACACCCTTTTCTTTTCCATTTTTAACCTCTTACTTTCTCTTTCCCCAAGCTGCCTTGGAAACCTCAACTGCTTCACTTACCACCCTCAAACTCCTAGGACCTGTGCTGTGGCGAGCTGTGGTGGAGGCTGAGCGCGTACTGGCTTTGCTGCGGTGAATTATCTCAAAAGAGCTCAAGGAGAAGTTTGCGCTCATTTATGGTTCCTATTTTTGTTCTGCCCTGCACGTAGCAGGGATGTCGGCGTCTGCGAGGGACTACGGGACTGCCTGGTCGTACTCACCCAGCACAAGCCTGCGCTGCTGGAAGGGCAGCCTGAGCCCTCTTCCTTCACCCCCCCGACCGCTCCTGATGCCGTCCTTGAGACAGGGCAAGCTCTCCGGCTGCCAACCTGATCAGGAACTGGATCCATTGCAAGACTAATAAAAGAAAAAAAAGGGCAGTTCTCTTCTGCATCAGCTCCCTGCCCAGCTCTAAATGCAGCTGCACAAGGAAGACGGCCAGTGCAGGCAGCTGAGGGTAACGTCAACGTGGTCCCTACCTGCTTCTGCTCACAGCAGAAGATGAGGCCATCAAAAAGATCTGGGACCCCTCCATCCCTCTGTCTGCTCCGCTGCTAACTGAGATCAAGAGCAACTAGTTAGATGGAGAACAGGATAAAAGAAAACAGGCTTTGCCAGTGTATCATACTGGAGGGGCTTCATTAAAGCAAATGAAACCCGATGGAAAAGTCACGGTTTATAAGCCTGGAATAAAATGGGCACCCAAAACGTTAGAAATTAGTCTTGTGGTCAAGGCAGCCCTTGGTTTAAATGCCAACTTTGCACTAAAGATTCAGTAATACTAATAAAACAAAGACTGGCTTTGTCCTAATCAATGCTCAAATAAGTCTGGCCATTGAAAAGGGACCTGCTTATCGCTTCCATCTATCTCCAAGTTTGTGGTTATATTTGTTAGCAAAAGTAAGAGAGATCTCGAGACTGCTTCCGTACCTTTCACTTCTTAGTCTTTTCTTTCTCTCTGTCGTTCAAGAATTTCAGCTCCCGCTATTGCTTACCTTCTAGTGGAGTAGGGTAAGACGCAGTTAATCACGATAACAAAATCCTATTCTCATTTGTGAGTAAAACTAATTGTAGTACAGTATTTCTTTTCCATCACCTTAGAAGGTGCCTTGCAGCTTTCCCACAGTATCAAGTTCCCGATACACGCACACACACAGAGAGCGCCTAGGTGACGACTCATTCCAGCTTAACCTACCTTTTCAAACAAACTTCTCCAAACAATGTATTATCTCCATTTTAAATGGGGGGTGAAATTCTACCGCGCTCTCTATAAAAAGGACAGGGAGGTCCATTGTACTCCACAAAAGATTTAAGGAAAGTATTGACGGTCCAAGCAATCCGTAATACTCTTGGGGTGGAAAGAATCGTTCTGAAAGTTTTCACACACAGGGAAAAGGAAAAAAACTACACATAAACGATTTTGCCTACTAATGTGTCAATTCCATTAAAATATTTTATCAACTCGGAAAGAATTTACTTATGCATTTTAAAAGATTATGCCTGCAGTAAACCACTTTGAAGCTGACGGTGTTAGTTATAACAATAATGAGTATACAAGGCAAAAACAGGCATTCAGTCACCCAGGTCAAATTCAGATTCTCTTATTCTTGGGAATAACCTCAGATTACGTGGGTGACAAAACACCCCCAGAGCCCAGAGTACGGCTGAGCACCAGGAGGCAGGTACAGGTTTACCTTATTACGGGGCTGATCTTCAGTACCCGCTCGGCCGTTTATCGCCTGTAGAAATTTAACTTGCAACCAGGACACGCAGGCTACGTCCTTCCATGGAGAGACGTGCGGTCAGCACTGTTACCACCACCGCACCGCGATGCTTAGCGACCAAAACCTTAAGTTTAACTCCAGTAAGGCTGACAGTATTTCAGCATCTTGTCTATCTACCAAGTTCTTTAAGCACGTTGGACTTGCACCCTTTCGGACTCTGACTTAGCCACATCTTGTGCTGTCCCATTTCAGCGTTAACCACATTTACGAGGTTAAATGAACTATCAGAAGAAAATTAGAAGAAAGTGTGCTGGTTAAGATGAAGTTATTCAACCCCGGTATGGATGGATGCACACAACTAACACGCAAAAAAATCTACATCAGTTAAAAAGTCACTATTTATTCTGCGCAGTAATTAAAAAGTCTTAAATGGAAATGTTTAAATACTTGAATTAACTTTCCTTTCACCAGAAGTGATCGATTTGTTTAGCCTTTCATCCATGGGCAGAACAGGTTCGATCAGATCAAATCATCCCAATAATATGACATGACAAAATAGGAGTAATTAACTAAACCTTAAAATATCACTTTTTGCATAGGAATGATTTTAAGATATGAAAAGTCATGTTATTTACAATATATGAATAAAACCTTACAAATACACGTAAAATTTAATACATAAAAAGTCAGATTTATTTAAGGTAGGCTTTTAGCAACTTGCCACACTTAACACCCAATAAAACAGCAAATAAATGCAAGAACAATAGCTTTGCTTCATCAACTGCAGTAAAAATCAGAGAGAAACCACAGAAGTTTCACAGTTCAGCTAACACTGCAATTACTGTTAGACAGGATTCGGAAAACCCCAGCAGCGGACTTAAGATTTCCCTGTGCATTGGATTCTCTACCCCAAGAGCAATTTTGGTGGCCAAGAGACGCAGCAGCGGCATTTCTGAAAGGCCACGGGGGCCGAGCAG
>NW_009595179.1:0-5017 GCF_000690535.1 Cariama cristata | reverse complement strand
CGTACCCGCGCGGCTCCAACGGCCATAGGGAAGCGGCTCTGGGAAGTCCGAGGGTTCCTCTTCGCTACGTGAACAGCTAATCCCTCATGCTCCTGTCCTGTAATGCTAGAGAGAACAGATTTAGCTCCAAATAACGTTTTTGGTGGTTTTCTTCCAGCTTCATCAGGTGTAATACGAATGTTTCAGCCTTACTTAAGTCATCAAATTAATTTTGCTGGAGGGACTGTAGAAGAGATCGGCTGGGGAAGTATTTACTGAACGTTCCTGGAATACCATCATCATAGTCCACGTTTCAAATACATGCTCATCCATCTTTGTGATGGGAAAACCACAACTCATAACACCTGTGTCATTTGATATTGCGGTATAAGCACCACTCTGACTACAACCTACACTTTATGTTCAAACCTAACAAGTGCGAAGGTAACGCTGGCCAAAAAATGTCTTATAATACTAATATTTTGTAGAAATTTGGATAAAGTAGAAAAAAAAAACATGAAAAAGTGAGAGCTAATAAGAATAAAGAATTTAATATTCAAACACCTGGATTTTATCCTTAGTTCATGCCTCGGATGTTGTAAAATAAATGTTTCACAGCAAACTGCTTTGCGCAGTAATTGCGCAGGTTGTTCAGTTTGATATCAAACCCAGGTAACTAAACTGCATCCCCCAAAAGACTGCATCCTCCAAAAGACTGAAAATATTTAGATTTTTCAGTGTAGCTGTACGTTAGCCTTAAACAAGCCATCCTCCAGCACACGGGAGTGAGACTCTGCTGTAACTCAAGCTGCTAGAGTGCGTCATAGTAAGTGATAGAAATAAAAATAACTCTAAATTAGTAACTCTTCAGTGTTTTCAACACTTATTTCCTGATTTCAATACCTAAATGACTTCTGTGAAATGACTAATTGGTACATTGGGTAATAGCAAGATACGTTCTTAAAGAGTTTCCCTTTCAGGAGTTAACTGGTTTCTGCATGTGCACACACGCAAGCAGTTGGGCAATGACAGATTTTAATTAAACTATAATGTGTGTGTGTAGGCTCGTACCAAATACTGCTATATGATGGTGATGCTGGACGCTCATGTGTTTTTCTTGTTCTTTTTTCTTCCCTTACATTTTCTAGCTTGAACAAAAAACAACCCAGGCGCAAAGCTGTAAGTAGTATATTCATTCTTCAATAAAGAACACTCCTCTTCATAGCACAGCTGAGAAAAATAGGAACTTGGAGGGCCAGAAGTTGAGAAAGCGCATCACGAGGTTATTTCTTGTTAAATAGCGCAAGTTCTTGGTGAGCCAGAAAATATATATTTACTCAAGCCAGAGTTTAGCAAAGCCTGCTAATAAATTGTTTTAGAGATAAGGTCATACAATGGACCACCTCAGTGTCTTCCAACAATTATCAAGCAAATGGAAAGGAATGAAAGCCAAGGAAATACACAAAAATGAAATTGAGGTAGCAGAATCAATTCTGGGTAATCGTTGTATCAGTATTTCAGCCAAATGCTTCCCATCTCGCTCCTAATCATTTCATGGTCATTTACAAAAGAAGTTGAGCAGATTATACTTTGAGATTGTACGCATGAGTATTTCTCATCCATCCGGGTCACTTATAAGGGAACATAAATTCTTGGAAAAAAGACAGTATTTTACATGCAACAGGCAAAAATATTTATTTCAGGAATTTTAAAGTGTTCACAGGCACCTACTGTACTGGAATGCTGGATTTTCTACTGTACTTGCCTTAAAGTGTCTCAAAAGCAAGTCATCTTTAATGACCAGCCACTTTTTAAAGGTTTGACCAAAATCAGAAAAATTAAAGGTGGGAGGAGACTTTCAGTCTTACGTTTTACACTAAAGGAGGTCACCCCTGACAAATATTTATCTAACTTGTTTTTAAGACCCTTCTATGAAGGAAAGTTTTTTTTAAACAGCCCCTAGGTAAGCCCTCTCAGAGTTTCACCATCCTAAGAGTTGAACTTGTTTACCTAATATCTAAGCCAATTGTCTAGGCTAATTGTCTAAACCAAACCAACTTTTTTCTGTTCCTCCTCCAGCAAAGATCAAAAGATACAACTGAATCATCTTCTGTACTGGAAATAGGTTTCAAATACATGCACTCATTACTTTCATATTGAAATGATTAAAAAAGAAATGATGAAATACAAGACTTCCTTTAATACTCTGTTAATTCTGGTATTTATGACATGAAGGAAATCTGTAAGAAAGTTAATGTGACAAAAATAAGCTTTCAAAAGCTAACGATGAAAATGAAGTATCTCCAACATTCGCAATTCACTCCCTTAGGTACCCATTCAAGTTTTATCCAGCATCGCTGGTTTTACTGCTATGGGAAGCACATCATACGAGGAGAAAAGAGAGCCTAACTCTTCTAAATCCCAGCTCAGTTTTCAGTTTTCCCTTCCTCCCCCGAGAAGGTCAGCACTACTACTAGCTGTTACTCTTGGCACTAGCAGAAATCACCCCGTGCAAACTGTCTGTTATCCAACACAAACCCCGATGCTCGATTCTCTCCTCAGAAGACTGATGACTGGCACGGTGATCAAAGGACTATGAAATGCAAATCATTCTTCTTCTGTCCAGGAGAAATAAAACAAGAAGTCATCTGGAAATCACCGTTCCTTCCTGACTACCATCCATCCTCCCTCATTGGGCTGGAGGACATGAGTTTCTGTTGTCAGCACTCATGTTCCCTTTGGTCTGGGAGAAGAACCAGTAGGTGCTAAAGGGTACGGAAAATAACGGAGAGTTGTCGGGAGATGACCATTGCTCAGAGAAGCTGATGCATTCGAAGATCCTCAACAGAAGCACCTATGAAATCTCTGTGCATGTCCAAACAGCTACTACCTCAGCCCACTCCGCGTGGATTATCAATATTATCAATTATTATTATTATTATTATTATTATGAGGCACCTCCCTGATGAAGGTTACCCCTGCCAAACATCAAGGTTTTCCCTAGAAGAAGGGCAGGATAACACTCCATAAAAAACACCCACAGCAACGTACTTCCAGAAACACTTGAAAGGTTTCTGCAACACCGAAAATAAAATAAACAAACAGTAGACTCAAGGAAAAATGACGACGGATAATTTAATTCCAAGCATTCAAAATCTGATGGAATTCCCATGCCGAGTAACAGGAGATAGAAACCTCAGTCTATGAGGCAAGCTTGCCTAGGTAGCACCACAGTTTTGCCTATGTAGTATAAACAGATCGACACATGTAACAATTGTTTGCTAATGATGAACTGCACTGAAGGGTTGCTTTGCTATGGGAACACTCACCCCACATCAAAAGAACCTCATCTGCATATCAAGCGAGAAATTACGCTCAATAATAACATTTTTTTTGGATTGTCACCTAAAAATAGTACAGGACAAACTTAACTTTTGGTCTGAAGCCTTTTGAAGGAAGGAGCGATTTTCATTATAGTTAAAAAAAAAAGAAGAAAACATTTTCACTCTGCATACTGCAAATGTCATAGGAAAGAACAGAAACTAATTTTAACTATGCGGTGTGAGAAGGTGGGTGTGAAAAAGAGGAAGACTACTTCTTACACGTACTCCCAAACCTCTCAGCAACATCAAAGGAAAGCAGGCCACATTCCTCCAAGAGGTGTTTGTTTATGCTCCAAGAGCAGCTTATGGGGCATAGGTGTGCTGGGTTTGGCTGGGGTAGAGTTAATTTTCTTTACAGCAGCTGGTACTAGGGCTGTGTTTTGGATTTGTGCTGGAAACAGTGCTGATAACCCAGGGATGTCTTAGTTATTGCTGAGCAGGGCTTACCCAGCCCCAAGGCCTTTTCTGCCTCCCACCCCACCCCACCCCACCAGCGAGGAGGACTGGGGGGCACAAGGAGCTGGGAGGACAGCTGACCCCAGTGACCCAAGGGATATCCCATACCATATGACGTCATGCTCAGCATATAGAGCTGGGCGAAGAAGGAGGAAGGGAGGACATTGGGAGTGATGGCGTTTGTCTTCCCAAGTTACCGTTACGGGTGATGGAGCCCTGCTGTCCTGGGGATGGCTGAACACCGGCCTGCCCATGGGGACTGGGGAAGGAACTCCTTGTCTTGCTTTGCTTGCTAGCATGACTTTTCCCTTCCCTATTAAACTGTCTTTATCTCAACCCATGGGTTTTCTGATTTTTACCCTTCTGATTCTCTCCCCCGTCCCACTGGGGGCAGTAAGCAAGCAGGTGCGTGGGGCTGAGTTGCCGGCTGGGGTTAAACCGCGCCAACAGGACTCCCAATTGCATGGAGGAACGCACTCTCGTCAGTACTGAGATCCTCTCACACTTCCCTATTTACTCCTCAAACACCTCCTTTATTGCATTAGCCCTAGATGAAAGCTTGCTAGAGACTCAAGAGGTGCACAGTACCGCGCCACTGAAGCCTGCTCTGTCCACTCACAACAGAATGTTAAATAGCGCCTTGCTCCCGCTCTCTGCCGCTTTCCTCCTTCAATAACACCTTGGTGCTCTCGGCAGAACTTTGCTACTTCATACGCTGTCCACAAATTCTGAAGTAGCTTAGTGGTGGGCTTTACGTCACTTATTGATGATGGCACGGCTTTATGTCACACACACAGCTTTTCACTAATCCTCCCTTGGAAGGAGGACCTGGGGAACTCCAGGCCTGTCAGCCTGACCTCGGTGCCATGGAAGGTTATGGAGCAGATCATCTGGAGTGCCATCACACAGAACGTACAGGACGATCAGGTGATCAGGCCCAGTCAGCAGGGGTTTATGAAAGGCAGGTCCTGCCTGACTGACCTGATCTCCTTCTATGACAGTGTGACCCGCTCAGTGGATGAGGGAAAGGCTGTGGATGTTGGCTACCTGGACTGTAGTAAAGCCTTTGACACCATTTCCCACAGCATTCTCCTGGAGAAACTGGCAGTCCATGGCTTGGATGGGTATACTCTCCGCTGGGTAAAAAACGGGCTGGATAGCTGGTCCCAGAGAGTGGTGGTGAATGGAGTTAAATCCAG
>NW_009595178.1:84930-108817 GCF_000690535.1 Cariama cristata | reverse complement strand
ATGGCACTCCTCGCCCTTCCCCTTCTGGCAGCGCCTCAGACGGTGAAGGGCCACCATGTCCTGGTCACTTTCCTAGTGGTGTGGCCCGCCCCCCAAATGCAGAGGGGCCACCTGGCTGCCCCGGCCCCATCACCCCTCTCCTCCGGGACGGACCCGCTCCCCTTTTCTTGCGCCGCCATTTTGTGGCGCCTATCCACAGCCCTTCTGGTATCCCACAGGATGGGGTTTTTGCCTTACCATTTTGACAAAAATCCATTTAATTTTTAAAGTCCAGGAATTTAGGGAATTAACTGCAGCAATAACCTTTTGTTTGGTATGTGCCCGACTAAGTAAAATGTGGCAATCCAGTAGATGTTTGAATCTCTGAGGACTGAAGTCATTAGCTGGTAATGAAGGCACGGTACGTGATGCACGGTGGCAATGCATTTTAAAACATAAGTGTTAGAAACAGGGACTTAATGTTTGAAGAGCCTTACAATTGTGTCAACTCAGATGTAATAACTAGAATTATCACCATTCAGGAAAGGGCTTCGATGATGTTAGAAACAGTGAAAACAGCAGTGGGTTTCAAAAAAGATGGCATGTCCTCACCTTGAATGCAGGGTTCAAGTCTCCTCACAGGGTTCCTAAAGCGGTGTTGCAGAAGAGGGGTAGAGGAACAGAAACAGCACAATGAGAGGCACTTTTTTTTTTTTTTTTAAACAGATAAAAACTTAGTTTAGAAATGTGAACTCTAGTAATTTCGGGAAGAATCAAATATCCAATTACTTAAGAGAGTCTTAAGTAGTAGTGAATAGCACAGGAGAAATATAGCTTGCTCTCAAAAGAGCCCTGCTGGAAAATTATTTATATAAAGCCAACAGAAATTAATACTGTTGCTTAGCTGACAATGGGTGGAATTGAGTGTTTGATTTTAAGGAAGAAATTTACCTTGTAGATTAAGGGTATTTTTTACCTTTTAATGAAGAACCTAGAAAGGGCCGTTGTCAGATGGGGTATGAAGCTACTGCTGTAACTGCCATCAGAAGTGGCATTAATGTTAGTGCTATGATAAAGGCTAGAGACTCCATCAGGCAGTTTGTGGTTTCTGCACTCAATGCAATCTTGTAATACATGAAACTTTATTGCCACAATTGAATTCCATATAATTACATTAATGTGATACAAAAATGCAAGATGAATATTAATATTTTTCTTCTGGCAGTGTTCTGAATAGCACCAGAAGTAATATGTGTGGTTTGAAGCTATTTTACCCATTGCCATGTATTACGTATTTCTCTTTAACAAAAATAACAGCACTATATAAGAACATCCTCTGAATTTGTCATCCAGAGTTGGCTAACGATTCGATACTGCTTTTCTCCAGTAGGACCAAGAATCAGTCTTTACTACAGTCATATTGTGAAAGTCATCAATTGTCCAAAATTTAGACGTCTTTTGTTTCAGGCTGGTGTTAACTACTGTTTTTAAAATCTACAAACATCCTATAGATTACCAATGCAATTGAATCACCTGTATCTACTAGTGACACATGTATCCTTTTAATTCACAACATAGAATGGCATTTGTCATTTGCAGCTATGTTACTTCACTTTAACAATATCCAGCTAGCAGGTGTTTTACATTGCATGCTTTCAGAAGCACCGTCATTTTCTGCAACTCTACATAAGTTGTATTGTAAAATTACAGAAAAAATAATGAACACTCGCTTTAGTTCTGTTTCTCTCCTACAAAAGCATTCAAAAGATAAAATTAATCGTAGCTGTCTTAGTGACTAGATGATGGAATAGTATGTGTCTTAATAATATGCAGCTGTACAGTCTGCTCTATTGGTGAACTTTGTGTTGTCATTTATAAACCAATGAATAGAAATTCTTTGCTGTTTAAAGTAATGTTTATGCTTTTTATTTTGCATTCACCTGTGTACCTTCTGTATACACCCCAATATCTTGCAGTTTTTCTGGGAACTGTCAGGGAAACAACTAACAAACATTGTTAAACTGTTTCTAGGGAACAGATTTTTGATATATGCTCCAAACTAATTTTAACATCCAAAGGAATTATTTAGGCTTTTCTTTCACGTCATGTAAAAGCAAAAATATTCTGCATTGACTTGTGGCTTGAGGTTGTATTTCTCAATATTTTTCTTAATATTTTCAGAGAATGTTTTGTTCGTTATCTTCAGTGTTTCCAGGCACTAGGAACTAGGGTTCCAAGCTTTTAAATACATTTGGTAAAACTATTATCTCTTTCTCAGTTTTTATCACAGCCTATACTAATCCAGTCACTTGGATTAGGTGTTCTGATCCTCACTTAACTATTAGGCAAATTCATTTCTGTCAAACATCCAGCATTTTAAATGCTCCCTCCACCCCCTCTTGATTCCACAGTCTCAGTGCTGCAGTATGTAGCCTTAATGCCACTTTAGTTAAATTCTGTAGTTGTTTTCTATTCCACTTTATCCTGGATTAGGATCTCATCCTCATCACCAATTTGTCGTGGCTTTACTTCTTATGCAGTACTAAGGGTATGGGGAAGCCATTGTGAGACAGCTAAGTATCAGATAACTTTGCTTAATGTTGAGTGTGTCTGAGCGAACTAGCTGTATTCAGTATGTTCTGATAAAATGGTGATTGCATCCTTTTTAGAAGACCACATGACTCCCAAACTGTTTTAAAACCCCCTAGCTGAATTTCTGCACATAGCAGCGCTATACAAACAGAAGAATAAATTTGTAATGATCTGCTTTCCATTGTATATGAGTTCTGTCTTTAATCATACTTATGCATATACCTTCTGATTTAAATGTACTTTGCAATTAATACGGGAGGAGTGTACAGAATGGATAAGTAGCTTTCCCGTTACCAGCGTTGCAGTCAATAGGCTTAGTAAACCAGCTGGAGTAGAGGCTACACATTTTGTACACAGAATCATAGAATCATTTGGGCTGGAAGGGACCTTTAGAGGTCATCTAGTCCAACCCCCCTGAGGTGATGAGCATCTTTTTTTGCATTCTTCATGTCTCTCAAAGATAGAACTGCTCCAGGAACAAAACTTTACCTAACGATATACCTCCTTTTTCCCTAACTGTGGTTTAGACTTTCAATGAGTCCATTACCACTATCAGTGAGAAATTTGGTTCCGTTAAAGTGGCTTAGATACTAATTCAAATGCAGTTAAAACTTTTTTTTTTCCTTTTATCTTAAATAAATGTATGGTATTGTCTTGCAATTTTGGCTTGTTTATTGTATCAATAAAGCTTTTGACTGTGTAAATCCTTGAATTGCTTTCTTCTTTTGTAGTTTACGCAATGAGTGACAGGCTTTTGAGCAACTTAGACAAACTTCTGCTCGAGTTTGGTAGGTCGTTTAACATATATTTTAAAATTAATAATTACTAATGCGGTACATATAGTGATGTCTTCTGCTTTAAACAGTTATACTAACTTCAAATAAATTTATAAGATTAAGGTTTTGATGTTTGCCTACATAATGTTTTGTTAGCTGTGAGGTTACGGAGAGGGGTGCTAACAGCTATTTAACAGTATAATTACTATTTAGATATTTTGTTAGAATCTTTTTTAATCAGTGTTTGTGCAATTAATGCTGCACAACATACATTTGTTTCACAGCTCAACTCATATATATATGTGTGTGCATATGAAAAAGTGTTTATTCTCTTCTTAGTTTTCCAGCTAGAACAAACAACTTATGCTAAGGAACATGTGAATCAACAGATAAATTGTAAGTAGTGATAAATTATCATTTTATTAGACATTGAACACACTGCTTTTGTTTCATTAGTCCTGAGACATGTTCTGTGTTTCAGGGGCGGAAGCAAGCCTAATAATGAAAGCTGTCCCGTGTCCTGCTTTCACCCTACCTCATCTTTCGCCATCAATACTTGCTCATTCTCCCTAGCAGACTTTGCTTTTGCCTGCGACTTTTAGCTAATGCTGTTCAGCTGTCTCATGGACAGCCAGTTTCGTGCTGCGCCATTTCCTGCTCTTACTCTGTAGCTCCTCACAGTCACTGGCAGTTCTTTGATTCAGCTGTGTTTGCTCAATTCATCTGCCACTTGCCTCCCTTTCTTTCTTCATGTTTTTTGTTCTTTCCAGATTTGGACCTCTGCCTCACTGCTCCTTCTCTCTGTTTTCTTAAAATAATGAAAGTTCTCTCAGTTGCTACTACCTACTCAAGCTGGGTTCTTCTTTTTTGCAATCAAGCAGCTGGTAATTTTATTTGAAATTCAGAACAGTAAATGCAACGAGAAAGTCTTGCTCCACATCAAATTCTTTTCCCCCAGGACTTACAGACAGCATAATATTATGGACTTAGGTCTGGACTGATTTTTTTTTTTACCATGCTACCATGTGGAATCACTCACTCACAAGAATGGTTGTGGTAGAGAAACATTTAGACAATCTGAGGACATCTGTGCTCATCGCTGGTACTTCATAGGTAGATATTGAAGCTCATAACCTTCAGGAAAAAGAATATGAGAGAATTCTGGTCTAATTGATGTTCCTCTTGATGGCAAGGTTTCTAATAATCTTGACTGATATGTCCAAGCAAATCCTTATTAATTAAGAAAATTATAGATATTAAATTGAAGCATCTTAAACATTAAAACATCTATAACACTGAATCTGGTACACCTGGAATTCTCTTTTAACTCTTCAGGCACATAATTGAACCTTAGAGTTGAGGTTTTTCTTAACATCTGTGCAAGCTTACGGTAAATGAGCATGCTTTTAGGGAAAATCCAAAGGCTGTGTAGTAACATGGCATAGCTATTTGCATGTTCAGTTCAGAGATACGTAGATATGTGTGAACTCACAACCAAGACTCAGACTTTTTAAAGTTTGGGTTAAATATTTAAAAAACTTACCCAGAAATAGTTCCACTGATTTAGTTTCATCTCTGTGTGCGTATTACTTGGCAGAGGAACAGTTGTAGCATTCAGCCTCGGACTTTCAGTGTGAGATTCATCAGGCTTTTTGGCTAGAGTCCCTTTATAACCAGTGGAGGGAAATAGGCACTTTTAGGGTGTGATTTGTCTAATCCTGAAGAAAGAGTTTGAAGTAGGTTAGATATAGTAAGTTTTAAAAAATGTCTGCTTGTCTCTGCTGAGTGTAGCTGTAGCCATGGGTGTCTAGTTCTGAAGCAGGTGCCTGCATGGTAAAGTCAGGTGAGATGGATCTCATCCACAAAGTCCTTGCGAAAGCAAAGGGTGAGTAGAACAACTCACAGTTGTCACAGAAGTGCTCATCCAGAGAAAATACTAAATTAAATATTAAGTGTATAGTTTTCCTTATGTAATAGGTATTTTGTTAATACAGTTGTGTTGTGCCTTGGTGAATCTCAAAATGTCATCTGAAGGATACTTCCACATACACCTTGTTTTCCTACAGAAATGAACCATATGTCAGTTGTCCAATAGTTATGCTTCATGCTAAATAAAGGCAAGTTACTGACTTAAGATACTGGAAATATTAAGATATTGAAGGTATTCAGGATAACTCAAGATATTAAAATGCATTGAGAATCTTTTGCTTTTTCCTGACTGATGTTTCTCTCTGAAAAGTGTTTTTTTCTGGTATAAATGCAGCTGGTGTTGGAAGTGAATACATAGCAAGTACTGCAAAACTGGACCCAAACTTCAGGATGACATGAAGTTCTAGAGCAGTAATTTGAACAACTCAAGACACGTCTTGCATAACTAAGACGCCCTTCCCGGTTAAGTAGATGAGAAGGGCAGTATGTCTGTGACTGAGTTCCGTTTAGGGCCACCAACTTTGGCATATAGCGCATCAGGGCAGCAGTGACGGCAAGGGATGAATGGGCACTAATAAATCTGAAACCTTGCATGAAAAATTAAGAAATAAACAGCAGCGAGAAAAAAAAATGTGTACCTAGTTGTGCTCATTGCATTGCAATGTGAGTATACACGATAGCTCTCACAGCTTTTACTTGTGAAAGAGAACACTGATCATGTTCAACAATATGATTCTCTACTAACCTCTCATTCAGAAAATGTTATCAGCTGTCTGCTGTTAGAAAAGGCAGAATTAAGAATCTACCTTAAGAATATTTGCAAATACAATGCTTGAGGATTTGTCATTATAATGCATTTTTTCATTAATGAACCTGTCTCCTATATTAATTTATCAATACATTACACTTTCTCACCTTGAGTAAATTCCTTTTTTATTTTAATTTCTCTATTCCTGTTTCTATTAATAATTTACTTACATGCCTTTAGTGATATTTTTATTTTTCCCTTCTTGTGGTCAGCTTTCCCATTCAAAACATTTGTGTTTCTGGACTTCTGTAAAAGAAAACAAATGTTTGAAAGAGACCTTTATCTCAAGCAACTTTTGTACTTCAGTCAACCTCCCCAGTTGCAAGCATTACTGAGGGCAAAGTGGCTTATACCCTGGTTTCTGTGTATACGACTTCTAGTAACTGCAGACGCTGTGGACTGCAAAGAAAAAAAGAAAAAAAAGAAAAAGGGTCAGCTCTAACTGTTAAGAGTGCTTTGCTTTCTACCGCTAATAGTTACTTCTGTTTTATACAGCCTGGGATGCAGAAACAGCACAAATAATTTTTTTCTTCTGAAGTCAGTCTTAGAATATTAGATGATAATTAAGGTACTTGCCCCACAGCTGAAACTCCCCAAGTTTTTGACTCGCTTTGTTGTTGCTTTGCTTAATTGCAGGCTGTCCACTCATCTGACACTATCAAGATGAAGTATTTTGGAAGATTTTTTTAATCATTCTGAATGTAGACTTTGTATTTCATAGATATGATGAAAATACATGCTTACTTTTTTTATTTATTTTTAATTTCAGTGTATAATGTAAAAATCACGGAAAAAAATAATGAAATCGCTAGGTTGCAGGAGAATATAAATAACAGCAACGATGCAATTGCTGATTTGCGCAAGCAAAATGAGAGTAGTAAGGAGAGCTGTAATGCGTAAGTATAACAATAGCCTGAACTTAGAGTTATGGGTGGCATAAAGAAAGTCAGTGAGGAAGCTGTGTGAAAATATCTGTGTGTGTGCTGACAGGAGTGATGTTAAAGAAAACTTCAGTATTCTCCTGCTTTTTTCAAGCTGCAAATCATCAGGTACAAAAATTGCAGTATTACCCATCCTATGAAAAAGTAAATTACAGAAAAACAGGCTACATTTAAGTTCGTTTTAGGTTTTTATTAGAATCAACAGTTTTCAGAGATCACAGTATAAGTATTCTTATACTGATCACGCTAAAGTATTCAAGTAGTAAGGTAACAGAAACATAATTTTTCTATATTTGGATGCATCTGAGTTCTGTCAAATTTGAACATTATTAAGAATGCTGTTCAAAAAAAGTTTTTTTTTTTCAAACTAAAAATAGTTAATAACTATCAGTGACAGTAACGCTCCATTATGTTCTTCATTTAATTCTGAATTTGGCTTCCTGAAATTGAAGCATCTTTCTATTCTTTATTCACAACATGTTTCATATTCTCTCTGAAGATATGTCATAACTGCCTCTACATGCAGATATGTGTAGACTTCTACTAGCAGATTTTGGTATAATTTTTATTGCCGACTGCAAAATCGTTCTTCTAGGCACCCTGTTTTCATGAATGCAGTGGGCTGCAGTTCACAGTTTTCTTTATAGAATTTTTTCTGTCACATTATTAGTGCAAGTTTTAAATTCAGATCACTTTTGGATCTCAGTAATTAGAAGTTTCTCAAGCAAGAATTTGGCTACAAGGAGTTTTTTCTTACTGACGTGGAATGTCTAATTTTAAAAAATTAAAATCTCAGGTGTTTGCAAGGGTAGCTAAAAAGGCAAATCTGTGTTTGACAATACAGAGAGTTTGATCCAGATGATGTAATCCTGTCTTTTCATTGCAGCGTTCATCTCTCCACAATCTGTCTAGTTCCTTGGCAGTTGAAGTGATGATTTGTTAGCAAATTCTATCTGTTTTGTTTTCTTGCAATTCTGTACCTGAAGATAAGTAATTGAATAAAAATATCTATAACATATATATGAAATATTTTTTTTAGGATGTGGATGGAGATTGTGAGTGTTTCTAAGAATAGAAAGAGAAGTAAAGTTAATATCAGGGTCCTTTCTAGGTTTATTTTGAACTATCTGAAAAGAGAAGAAAGAATGGAATCATTAGTGAATGAAGTGGGCATAGTGGTGAACCATTTGAATCAATTGCCATACCATAATGATTTGTAGCTTTACGATAAAAGGAGTTAGGAAGAGATTTGACCCTGACAAGAAAATTCCAGTTTTCCTTTACATTAAATTCTTGCCTCCAATGCAGTATAAAATGAACACTTCTGTAAGTTTCTGAAACCATTCACACTACTTCCTGAGATATCTTTTGAAGTTGCAAATCTATTTGCAAATCACAAACAAGTGATACAAATAAAGAAATAAAAAATTAAGGGTAAAACTAAGGATCTGATCTAAATTTTAATCATTGAATTCAATGAGTTTTGGCTCAGGTCCTGCAAAGAATAATTAATGGCATTAGTGTAAAGAGACTGAAAATGAGAAGTGACTCATTAATGAATACTTGTATTCATAGAAGGACAATGCTTGCAGAAGAGTAGAGACTTTGTGTCTTAAATTATTGAAAATGTCATTTAACGACATACTGAAAATTGCAATAAACAAGCCCTAGCTATAAGATGAGACAATTAAAGCACTTACGCAGTAGAATCATCTTAAACTTTTAAAATTTGTTCTAGCTGATACTCCATATATACTGCACATGATTCTAATGTTGATTTTGTAAATTCAAGTATTTCACAATTGCCCTCATAGTTGACTAATTGCCAGTGCTGCTCAGTAGAGCTCTCAAAGGAACAACTTTTTGTCTGGATTGCTAGACATAAGTATATTGAAGCATATTTCAAGACTTTGAACTAAATACAGGATTCTTATGTTCAGCAAGTCTACAGAAAATATAATATGTGAGACAGATGTATTGGGATACTACTATGTTTTCTAAAGAAATCAGTATTAGTCATATAACAAGGAACTGAAAGCACAAAATGACCAAAATGAAACACGTATTTTTAGACAAGTGATTACTTTTTTCTAATATTTAGTTTCTTGAATGATTCAAACTAGAAATGTTGATCGCAGAACAATAAGAAGTGGTGAAATACTGCTGATGGAACTTCTTCCAATTTTATTGTTTCTCTTCTATTTTTAAAATTTGCTTCAAGAATGGTGAGATTTCATGGAAATAAAAAAAAGGCAGGTGAACTCAGAATGTTGCTAATTTGGAAAGTAAATTGTTGTCTTGTCCCACTAGCTAAACTACAGGATGTTTTTATTGCTTTCAAATTAGTGTGGATAAAGATTTTTTTATACCCTAGCTGATGAAAGGAAGGACAAATAAATGTGATAGCTGCCAAGAACCTTTGTGAAACAGTGATGAATTTAGTAAAATAGTAGATGAGCTACTCGAATCTTGTATGCCTTGTGTTTACAAACCAGTGTTTTTGTACTATGTGTTTTTTGCTTGTCTGCAGAATAGATGTGAACACAAAATGTAACGCACAACATTGTTTGTACTTTGATTAATAAAAGCTCTATGACTTTTTGATAGCTTTTTTTTTTTCCCTCCAAAGAAAGGCATGGATTTTTCTGAGTAGAAGATCACAGTGTTTGTGTACCAGTACATTTTTATATAAGTATGTTAGTTTCTACTTTTGTACGAATCTTACCCATTAAAAATTCAGCTTTCTGCTGAATTTGCAGTAGGTATGGTGAAGTAGGATTTTGTAATTACATTTTTCATTATCAGTGGTGTAAAACAATTTGTGCCAATAGTGCTAAATTTCCTGAACGAATGCTGCAATTTCTCATTCAGCTTTTTTGTTGACAAACTTTACTGCTGTTATAAATGTTGATTATATGTTGAGTTGTCTCACCACCTGGAGTTCAAGGTTATTGGACTTCAGTTCAGCAAATTAATTGTCAAGTCTTTGTTCTTTATTTATTTCCTTGATGTAAATTGCATTAAGTTAGCTGTTACTGAAGCCCCTATTTTCTTCCACCTTTGGAGTGATTGTCCAAATGCACATTCATATCTTGTGTGATTGCATGCTACAGACCCTCCAGTTTTGAACCATAGGGCATACTCACATCCAAAAATATGCTTTACTTACCCTACTCATGAATATGCCGTGCAAAGTGAACCATACATCCTCAGTTGCTCTCACCTGTCCAGTAATGAATCACTTGCTTTGTTGAACTGCAATCTTGTTTGGTATTGCCGTTTCTCCCCTCTTCCTTGTCGATGTAACTCTTTAAATGTATCTCTGCTGTTCCAGGATCACTTAGTGTCTTCAGTCCTTACGGATTTTTCCTTCTTCTATTTCTTCAGTGTTTAGCTCTGATAGTATCTATGTATGTGCTCCTAAAATTGTGTTTTGTGTGTACATCTCCTAGGACAGATACTCAGACAGATGTCCACTTAGACAAACTTCATTGTAAGTATTTATGTCGCCTTAGGGTAGCTTGTATTCTGGACAAAAGCCGAATTTATAGATCACTTTAAGCCCTGACTAGAGAGAGGGTTTGCTGATTTTTTCTATAGAAGGTTCCCTTGGAGGGAGCATGTGACTTTTTTTCATTGGAAATAAGATCTCTGTCCTACTCTAGCCCAGTCTGTTCAGATGATTTGGCCATCATCTGAATCTCAGCTCCCAGCATCTCAGAAGTTGTCTGTTGACAACCTGGCATTACAGAGGTTATCCTCTCTGAATGAGCAGAGCATTTGTCAGTAGCACATAAGCCTATTTAGCTGAGTAGACTTAAGTAATTTTTCTCTTCTTTCCCTCACCTCACAACAATTTGGTGTCTGTTGAGTCTTATTAAGATACTACTCACTGTTTGGAGTAGTATCTTAATATGACCATTAGTATCTTAATATGTACCAGAGGTTTCTGAATTTGCTTCTTACCATCTTTAACTGAGCAACATCCTGGCCATTTGTTCAATTACAACTTTCTGTGAAAATGTCTTTTCTGGTAGCTGTTACCTCAGCTAGGAGGGTAGGAGACATCCAGGCCTGGATGGCTCATGCTCCTTCCACCATCTTTTTCCAGGCAGGTTACTTTCTTTTTAAAGATCCATTATATGTCTCTCCTAAAGATCACATTGGAATTTCACTTAAATTAGAAAGTTTATCTACCTCTTTTTCTAGAGTTTCCACATCCAAGGAAGAGGCATCTCTAATACCTGGATGTTGAGAAAGTACTCTTAGTTTACTAGTCATAAGTCCTTCATGTATTCCCTGAAGTTGCTGTGCTTTCAGCACAATCTACAGCATCCTGCTGTAAGAAAATCACTTCAGTGGTCTGCATTATAGCTCTTAGGTTATAGGAAGCTCCTGAAATGAGAAGAAAAACAAAAAATGGATTAATTGTGTTTCAGGGCCATATGGGAGCCGCATGAGAGGAGATCCAGGCTAAGCATTACAGACTGTGGCTCCATCAGTTTGCTAGAGAGGAATCTAGTTATAAGCTGAGTATGAGCCACTCAGCACCTCTTGTCTGGAGACAGCTTTCCAGAATTTAACATTTAAGAATGTAAGCATACTATATAGCCAGATACCGACTGCATGAAATATGAAAATATATGTGGATGATGACTTAGAGGTAGAAAAGAATGTTGCTTGACAGCAACTGAAGTTCAGTTCTCATCTGTCATTAATTTATTATTAATTATTAGCTAGCATGCTTTCCTGTAGGGACAGAATTTGAGTTCAAATCTGGTCAGTAAGAGGTGGTATGCGGACCTGTGACTCCAAACTGCCAGGTCAGTGCTCCCAGTGCCTGGGCTATTGTACTGAAGGGCAGCATCGCTTTCTGGCTATTTTCTGAGCAGAACTTGCTTAGCGAATGGACATTCTGAGTTTGTGACTGCTGCTTGCATTTAGGTATGAGATAGGTGCTGGTGATATCGATAAGAACAAAACTGTGTGCGTCTCCAACAAGAAGTACATACCTAAAGGATTTACTGATGGTGCTGTTCTGAGTACGTAATACGTGGATTTAGGTGCCTAATTGCTTAGCATTAGTCTCCAAAAATTTGTGAAGCTCACTCTATTTATTCTTTAAAAAGTGCTTTATAATCTTTGTTAATCCTATATATATATATTCTTGAATTTGCAGCTTTAAAGTCTTAAGAAAACAAATGTATACCTATAAAAGCTTGCTGTACTAAACCCATTTATGTTTGACTTTCAAAACATTAAGTAAATTATTTGTTCTAGTAAGCTAGGTAAAGTAACTTGACATCTTCATTTCTGAGTGGCTTTTTATTATGAAGACCACTTATATGCATGCTTTTTTTTCACTTTCTCCACAGCTGGAAGCCCACCTATGTAATTCTTAGCAAGCATGAAGAATATTTGAAAAATGAACTTGAATCTTTACAGGAAGCTACAGAAAATGAGAGGTATCTATGGCCATGTGAGATGAGGTTTCTAGCAGTAAGACTTATTAATCTGTCTAAACTGATCAGCAAAGATAGTGCAGTCTGCGTCAAAAAGTTATTGCAAACTTTTCAGGATAATGTAAGTGACTGAGTAATTAAAAGAATTTCCAATTTACATTATTATGAGGTAATATGTTATTTTGTAGTTACCAATGGAATAGGGTGAAATATGACTTCTTCAAGTTCAATTGCTTTCCAAATGCCTATTATAATTTTTCAGAACATTTTTCAATTGCCTACAATTTCAAGAAAAGCCCAAGAAATAAAGGCAATGAATGTTTTGGTTTTGGCAGCAATATGAAATATCAGAACATATTTACAAAAGCATACATAATGTTTTATCTATGAATGATTTTTTTGACCATTATTATGACCTGTCTTCATGTATACTGTGACTTCAGTAGTTTCAGATATTCAGGTGTGGGAAGACTATTTTGAAAATACACAGGTTTTATGTTTTTTTCAGAAGCATCATTTAATTGAACCGAAGCCTTTAAATTCAAATATAGACTAAATAAGATAACAATGAGAAGTATTCAGATAATTCTATGCTTTTCTTTATTTGTGAATATAAATTGCATATGATTATTAGAATATACAAATCAAGTTTTTGTATACTGCTGTATATTCTTCAAAATAACCACAAAGCATGCAAATTCAATATTAGATCCTGAAAAGTAGGGTGAGTGGCTCAGGAAAGCCTGGTCTAAAACTGGTTTAAGACCAGTTGTGGGTAAGATTCTTGTCAGTATTAATTGCAAATTCAATTCTGTTCAGTAAGTGGTATTTCAGTTGTTTCATCTTCATTAATAAGATTCTACATCATAAGAAATGATTAGTAGTGCAATGTAGCTGCCTACATTCAATGGAATAAAGAACAGTCCCTGAAGATTTTCACTGAAACGTTCAAAATGCAGTGTGCCAAGTTAACCTTTTGAAGTTCTATTTAACACTCAGATCAGTAAAACCTATCTTCATTTTAGAGAGGTTGCTCACCTTTACTGATGTGCTTGTGAAGGGGAAGAGGTTGGTTATCCCTGTGGTGAAAAAATCATGGCAGACCCATCTAGATATCTAAACACCAGTTTAGAGGGGTAACTTTAGGTAATTGAAAATGTTGGCCTTAATTCTTTTGCAAGTGTTCTTTTTGCCAGTTGTCCAAGACAGCAGAAATAGCATGCCCAATAGCCTTTAATTAACTCTGTTAGTAGCTTAGCTGTCTTCTTCCTGTTCAGAGCTCTATATTTGGTGAAAAATAAGGCTAAATTGGCTTTCTATGAGCATATGATTAAGCCATTTTGGCTTTCACTAATTTGAGCTGACAAGCCAAAGAAGCATTACTTTTAAATTGCTTCTTTAGATAACTAGTTTCAATTCCAACATGAAAGTGTTTGATCTGTTTTCCTGACCTTAATTATAAGACATCATGACTATAAATCATAAAATAAATTTAATTAATGTATTTTACAAAAGTGGTCTCTCAAATATAGTCCCTCTGTACCAAAGCATTTGATATATATTCAAATCAGCAAGATGTGCATTCAGCAAATTCTAAATATTTAAATTAGGAAGAAAAATAAGTACATTTAGAACTTTATGTGCTGAATGTGCTTTTTGGCCTGACATTTGAGTGCACTGAGGACATACTGCTTTAGATGGGAGTAAGTTTTAAAAAGACGGACAGATCAGTTTGCATTTAATTGGGTGCTTATTATGGAGGTTTTAAAAACATCCAACATTTTTTTGTTATTATTGGTTTCAAGAACATATAAGAACCCTTATATGAACTAGAAGTTCATCCTGAAAATAAGTGATATGAAGAAGGAAAGAGGAACAAATAGCTATCTACGTTATGTTCAGGGGCTTTGTGGGTGCTGTGCTTTTCCCGTTGTCATTAGATTAAAACCTTTTCTAATGACTTTAATGTGAACAGTGCTGAATTCTAAATAGCCTATGTTTAACTGTGTGAGCTGGACGATGTGAATTACTTAGGAAAGATATTAAAAATAATGACAATTTCTCAAGACTACTACACTATACTATATATGGCCATAAATATTGATCTGTGGAAGATGCATATTTGGAAAATAATATAAAGTTTGAGGGTTATTTTCAGAAGCTTGAAATATTTATATTTTTAAAATTGATTTGTAATACATTCTTATTGTATATCAACAAATTTCTTTGTTGCTCAGTTACTGTTTGTAGCATCTATTAAATTAAATAGAACTGAATATTTTCCATCTTTCATACCTGAGAAATTTTGTACAGTAGACACAAATATTCAGTAAATCAAGAAACAGAGATTCCCAAGAGCACCTCTGTAGAAAAACAAATAGATTAATGTAATTTTCTACATGAAGTTTGGGAAATGTCAGTTCCTTGGTTTTACAGTGTTGATCTACATCTTCTTTCCTCTAAACAGGGGTATTGAACTTCAGTGAATTTAACAGGAACTAGTGCCTGGAATGTAGTTTTATTTGAAAATTAAGATCTTAGTTTCCTTTTCCTGTGACTTTTGCTTTCCTTTTGTAAGAACAGAAGCATCTACTATTGAATTTGGACACAATTTTTTCTCTCTTCTGTTGCCTGGGCCAGCCAGTGGGCAGCCAGGAGTGTCTGCCTTTCAATCATGCTGCATTTGAACGATTAATAGGAGTTGGAGGTAAAATGTATTCTTTAAAGAGGAATACTGTATACTTTGCAAGCAGTCAGAGCTGTTCCTTAATGTAGGCTTTGTTCATGGTGCAGGTAAACAGGTGGTTCTCTGGCTTTAGTTGCTATTATGCACCACAATTTCTTTCATAAAAGCATTTCTGGCAAATCTACAGGTGTGCTAATAACTTAATATTTTAAAATATGCCTCTCTCTATTGTTCACATAACCTTTTCCTCGATCATGACATTTCCTTCACCTTCTGTGATTTTATATTGGCTTATTCTAATAACAAGCAACTTTATGTAATAAGTCTTTCTCAGTTAAATGACTAGTCTGGATTAATGATACATGCTGGATGTCTGTAGCTGTATCTCTTTATAAACATATGCCATCTGCATAAATACCATCAAACTCTTGTTAAGTATTTTGCATATGCCTAAATTTATCTTTTCAGGAATAAGGGGCGTAGAATACCAACATTCAAAAAAAAAAAAAAGACATATTTTAATTTAATTTTAAGCTATTATTAAGCTTTTACTTTCAAATGCAGAGAGAGATACAGTTACTGGGCACTGGTTGTTATTATTCATTATCTGAAGAACTATTAAGAGTTAACTCTTGTCTATGTAGGAAATACAGACTTCCTGCAGGTCTATACTTAGATTACCTGTGTGTGACATTAAAAACTAGAGCTAGTTCCTTGATTACATTGGTAATTATTCAGCTTTCCCAAAAGATACTACTTTTGTACTGGAAATTCCCTGTAATAAAAGTTGTGCCTAGCAGCATTATTGGTGTAATAAAAGCCTCATCTCAATGAGATAGTTGAATATTTGATCTGTCATTAGCAATATATCCTGTAAATTCCTTGCCTGAGTGAGAAAACCTGAAAAAAAAAAAAAGTATTTTTCAGTGTAGTCACTGTCATTGATTTAACACAAGAGGATGGCTATTCTGTGCAACAGCACTCCTCTTTCTCTTCTTTCCAAACGTAATATTGATCAAGTTTCAGCTTTATTTGATGAGTTACATCCTATGACTTGTTATGGTATTTATTTGTTTTTATAGTGCAGTTTTTTCAAAAGTTGATTTAAAGTTTTAAAAATGTCATGAACATTAATTGATGCTACCTAGTTTAATAATTTGTAGCTATGTACTCATATTATGCCAGTGAAATTATATTGGTGTAACATTAATTTAGAGGGCAGTCCTACAAGAAGCTGAGCATTCTGGCTCTTGGCCAATTAAACATTTAAGTGTTTGTTTAACCTTAAGCATGACTAGTCCTACTGTTTTAGTGTGATTAATGTGTGTGTTTAAGGCTTCCCTGAGTCAGACACAGATTACTCAGCATCTCCTTGGAGGCAGCTCTTAGTCCAGTGATACATCAGGCTGCTCTAAATATGGGATGCTAAGCCAAATTCTCTTTTACTGTAAGTTTGATACAGCTCCACTGAAACTGGTGGAGTTGTGCCAATATACACGAACAGAGAATTTGGCCTGCAGTGAGTTTCCTGATAGTTACACAAGGAAAAAATATTTGTCATCTGCCAGGGCTGCCTTTGAATATGGTATGGTCTACATTCCTTTCAGAACAATGAGATTTGACTGTTTTTTACATCATGAGTATATTCTTTGTTGCATACAGCATAGCGTTCCTTGAAAATAGCTGGAATATAAAAAATAGAGCCATGTAGTGGTATATTAAATATAATCTGACTTTTTTCCAGGACAGCAACAAGTCTAATTGAGCTGATGCCATAAATTAATAGTTTTTTTTTTCTTATAAACAGTAGCTTCATGTGAAAAAAATTAAATTACCTGTGTTTTTATAGGAAAATGTATCAGGATTACATAACCCAGTATAAAGAGATTTTGAAGCAACACCGTGAAAAATATGCAGAAACTGCTCTTGCACAGGAGTACTACAAAAAAAAGAAAGAACTGGAAGAAATCCAAAACAGAGTTTTGAAACAGTCCGAAAAATATAAATTGAAAGAAGATGCTTGTTTGGATATTCTGGGTACTACTATTATCAATGCTTTTACAGTATAGCCTATTGGTAGTGCACTGCACATTAGAAGTGGTGTACAGAAATCCTCTAATTAATGTTTTACAGTTTCTCTTAAGCTAATAAAAAGGTCTTCATTTTGTTACACCATTTTTAGGAAAACATCTGTATCAAACAGAGACTTTGAACAAAAATTTAGAGTATACGTACTAATACTCCTTCCTCCAACCCATGAATGTAATGGGGAGAGGTTTGCCATTAGGCTTCTTGGGGCAAAAAGTCCTCAAATTACTTTAGAACTAGCCTCTCAAAATTTTAATTTATTTTTCATGTATTTTTTAGTGCTGTTTTTAATGGCATTACTCTCTGTTATACTGCTGTTTCAGTTATGTATACTAATTAAAGATAAGTACTCCTGATCAATTAAGATATCTTGTATTTGTAAAGAAAATCATATTTGTGCATTAACGATCTGAAATTAAATTTTATTTCTGCAGAGCCTGTTCCTTTTAAAACCCTAAATGACTGGGCTTTACAGATGTATCCTTGATTTGTAGTGTTTATGCAGTTGACAGGGAAGAAAGTTTACATTTCCCTTTCACAACTTTCTATTAGAAATAGTAATTATTTATGTTTTTATGTTTAGAGTGGCAGCATTAGTATTTCTTTGTGAGAAAATGGAAGGTCCAATAATAATCTTCAGTTTAAATTTATGGGAGCATTTTGAGGAAAGAAAATAAAATTTTGCTTAATGACATATCTGTCAAAATGCTTCATTAAAGAGGAGAAGCCTAACTGAAGTTAGATTTGAAGATTTGTCTAGGAAATGTAGATTTGTCAGAGCTTTCTGCACTTGTAGCATTTGCAGTTATAGCATAGAGAGGTCAGGGATCTGATAGTATCCCTTGCTTGAAAAAAGTAATGTTGCAATCTATATTCCATAACATGAAAGTGCTTCTTCGAGGCAAAAAACACAGGAAATGTTAAAGCTTGCTGCAGTTGCTACACAAGAATCCATTGAACTACAAAAAGAAGCAGAGGAATTAGAAAAGAAAATTAATTATTTAAAAAAGGTAACTATGTTTTAACTTTATTTTATATAAATATATCTTATATGTGTAGTTATATATACCACCATTACATTTTCTGAAACATATGAGAAGTAGTGTATTTTCAAGTGCACAGACCAACAGGATGATTTCAGTATTAGTAATTATGTTTCCTATAGCATCACATATGTTTGCTCAGAGAAGAGGGGTCCATGAATGTAAAGGCTCTTAAAGCTTGCTTTCTATTGACCTCAGTTTACACCACGATTACCCTCAAGGCCCTGTGTCACGGTGACTTTCATGCTAGCTCAAGAGGGCCAGAGAATACACTTCAAAATATAGCAGAGCCATTCCTTAGTGAGCTCCAGGGCTTGAGTATACAGCTTTCACAAGTCCTACTGGTTTTTAAGGTTTTATTAATATGAATGTGTTTAATTATGCTTTACGACAAGAATAATGTAAATTCCTTCCCCCTCGCCTCCAAATAAATATGTCGGTAAATAGTACTCAGAGGTAAAACTAGCTGATTTTCGACAGGAGATCAGTACAGTTCTACTGCATAGAAGAAGCACTGATTCCAAAGGGATAGTGTTCTCAAAAAAGGACTTTGTCAGGACAGCATTTTGACCCGCTCCTCTGCTAGGAGGTAAAAGATCTCTCCTAAGCCTGAGTAGCCCCATAGGCCAATTTTGTGAAGAGTTTGGTAAGTTTTTATAGTATTGCATCAGGACACTTTTGCCTCTCTGGACCAGATGATCAAGGACTCCATTTACAGCTCTCTCAGCCCTGTCCACTTCAGCCAGCCTTACGCAGGTAGAAGCATATTGTGCATAGGTGGTGTTTTCTGTTTATATTTTGTGATTCTATTTGACACTCATATATATATAGACTGAAGTTGCTAATGTGGTATGTGCTGTATAAACATACAGTAAGAAGGGATGTGGTGAGCTTATTAATAACTATGAAGGAGACCATGTAAGGAACTCCTTGTTCTGAATAGATATGTAGAGTCTGTGCTCAAAGACTTCTGTGTTTTTTCCAGTTGTTACAGTTGGTCCAACAAAAAATTTTGCGTCTCTTTAACCTTGTTCTGGTTATTTCTTCAGATTGTCTTGGCTACAAAAACTCTACTACTCTTCACTGATTCATCAGGTTCAGAAAACTTTTGCAGCACGTAGCTAAAATTTTTCAAGTTTTTTGATTTTTATGTTATTTGTTCTTTATCTTTTAAGACATTTGAAGAGACTACAGAAGATCAAAATAATTCTGAAATGACTGAAGGAAGTAATCGGAAAAGTCTAGAGAAGCCAAAGGAGTTTAAAGAAAGGTACACTTAAAAATGTTTTCTTTCCCTTGCTTTCATCCAGAGTACTACCTCAGCATTTACGCAAAGACTGCCACAAAACACAAATTGTTACTAAATAATGACTGGCAAGCTTCTCTAATCCTGGTCATGTGATTTAATTATGTAATTTTAAAAGTTTTATATTTCTTGGGGTTAAGATGGTGGTGAATTTTGATTCTTGCAAGGTAAATGTATCCAGAATCATACTATCAAAAGTATGTTGTAGAAATCTTTGCTCCTCACAGCTACGGCTGATGGATCTATGTGAATAGTTTCATGAGTTTTGAGTACAACTACAGTGACTGTGCAGTCAGAGATAAAATACATTAGCTCTACTAAATGCATATTTGGGGAACAAGAATCTGGGTTCCACGTGTCATTTGTCTTCAGCTCTGAACTACTTAAGAAATTTAACTCTTAATTTAGTTCTTAAAAACAAACATGAGTGAAAGTTTCATAGACAGGATTAATGGCTTAGTAAATTAGTCAGTGGTCATTTACAGCTGGGACTCACTTTAATTTGAGCTCAATTACAATGGCTGAAAATCACCATCAGGACTATCTTACACTTATCTGGAGTTCTTGTAAAGGTTGAAACATCATCCTTAGAGCTGATGCTTTTAGACCAAAATCCATTTTAAACGGAAAATAAGTCCAAAAGACTTTGTCCAAGTGATTTTACATTATAGTGTGCTTGAAAAAGAAGCTTTTTAGGGCTTTAAACAGGGATTTAGTGGACCATATCCATAGAAATGTGTCATTTTAATAATCTCTAAGATCCTTTCCACAGGGTGCATTTTAGGTCTTCAATATCTTCTTACAGACCTATGAACTATTCAGATGATTTTTTTTTTTTTTTGTGGTTTAAGCCTTTACACCCATTCTGCCTTCTTACGTAAGTTTTTTATAATTGGCAAGACCTCATAAACATAGGGAAGCAAGAAATCTGCTTAGTTTTGACTAGGTAAAAAAACAGATGGGAAGCACTCCCTTTGAATTTTCAAAAAGACTCATGTATGTTCAGTCTGCAGAAAGCAAAATGCCAATTAAAGACCTATTATAAAAGGTAGAGATCTGTGCTCTGTGCATGGAGGAGTAAGCACTCTGTCAGGCTCCTCATGGAAAGGAATTCATAGGGTGCATTGCTAGACCTGCCATTTGTACGTTTACCTCCGTGTTACGGGGTCTTCAGGTACTTGTACCTTTACCTGAAGTTGTGTCTTGATTGCTTACAAGTAGATCTTTTTGGTGCTCTTGCTGGGCACCGTGGCTTGCATCATGGTTATAAGAGGTTGTAAACATTTTACACTGTCTTAACTCACATTGCCTTTTAATCTCCATGTATGCATTTATGTGATACAACATACGGTATAAGACCATAACCTGATTATTAATTAATATGTTTTTCCTAGAGTAAATTTTAAAGCTTATTTATGTCAAAGATACTCATAACATAAAGGCTTGTAGACAATGGCATAAAAATTGTTTTTAAAAATCCCTATTTGGCATTAGTGTATTAAAAAAAAGTCTTCACTAGAAAGTATAGAAATGTCTGGTTAAGTAACTGCTGATGTTAAAAATAGGTGTGTTCTGAATCTATGACTATAAACACTGTGAAAAAAACACAAACAGAAAATGTGCTAAGGCAATGGGTCATATGAATTAAAAATTTTGCAGACTCAAGGCAATGTACAAAAATATAACAGCAGAATATGGGTATTGAAGGCAGTAGTGTCTTGTGAGCTGTTCTGCAGTCACTACAAGGTTATTACTGAGCAAAGAGAGCTTTGTGAAGAAAAAGGAGGTATCTTCATCTTCTGCCACAAAAGAAGAAGAGAAAAAAAAAAAGAGTTGTACTGTGAATCTCCATGAAGTGTTGCAGACTGGCGTGAAGAGAAACCAGCAGCATCAAGGGAAAGAACTAAACAGAGCAATGAAAGCACTGAGCAGAACAATGTACAAATTAATAGCCATGAAATGCTTTAGAGGGCTATGAGACAAGAGACCAACTTGCAAGTTAGTTAACAGGTGCTGATATATATGTTCTCCTTTGGGCAGGAGGATGACAGTGGTATCCATTCTTTTAAAAGGCTTGGAACATTTTAGTTCCAGTCACTTATTGCTGGTCAGCTAGTCATTGATTAGGCTGACTGCAAAACCCAGATTCCTCTTCTCATATCAGCTGTTTTCTCTGATTAGTGGGCTTTCATAGTTCACCAGTTACACAGACAAGTATCATAGTTAAAATTTCCAAATCAAGAGTTCTCATCAAACACCAAATAGGACTCAACTCTTTTGAAGCCCTGGTCTTGATTTCTCAATTAGAGGTTATATTTATTACGTATAAAGGTTGACACCTTGAACTGTGCTTTGGCGTATATCATGTTAATTCTTTCTGCTTTTGTAAAATGTTTGCGAGCACTTTAATTCTATTATTCTGTAATTCTGGTTTTGTTTGGTGGGGTTTTTTTGTTTTGTTTTGTTTTGTTTTTCCAATTTGATTATGTATTAATTCCATGTCTGAATACCTAAAATATCTTACTTTCTAAGTGAGAGATTTTTGCTAAAACTTCTTGTAAAGGACATTCCATGGCAGATTATTGCAGTTCTTCTGGAATCTTTGCATTACAAGTGATTAGTTTTTACTGATCAAAGAAAAAACTTTTTAATATAATTCTTGGGAACATACTTATAAAGTTGTTTCTGGACTTCTAAATGTAAACATGTACAAAGAGTCAACCCTACGCTGACCACAACCTCACAGGCAGTTATTAGTTACTAGTTATTATGGCAGCCAGTTATTAAAAGTCCTGCTTCCAAAAAGACTTGCTGGCATGCGGCCGATTAAAATACTGAAGATGACTTCAGTAGAGAGTCCTGGTAAATACCACAGTAGCAAGCATGGTTCTTCATTTGTATAATCAAATACACTTGGTTGCTATAGTGAAGATAAAGTCATATTAATCTTTGGGCTTCATTATGCTACAAAGAAGAAACTGCTGCTAAGGAAATGTGATTTTATTTTGACTTAAGAATATCTATTTTTTTCTTTGTAAAAAAAAAGTTATCTATTTCGCAGTATGGATCAAGATAAAGTTTTTTTATCTACTCAGATATCTACTAACAATGAAGCAGAGAAAGAAGACAATTGATCTTTCTTGTTGTTACTGCAATTTGGACTATTCTGAGCTTCAGTATGCAGTTTGATTTTTCTTTCAATGGTTATTAATTATGTCAGAGAAGATGTGTGTGGGTTTTTTTGCCAGTAGTGTTTTTGAGGAGGGAAGGGACCAGGTGTATCACATATGCATAAAGTTTGACTGCAGGCTCTCTTGGAAGGTTGTGTTCCTTAAAAAATACATATCTTAAGAGCTTCTGAGTCCTGTTTTTAACTCTGCCATCGATACATTCTTCTGAATAGATATACCTTGTAAAAGAATGCTTTGTTTCGTGGAGAGTGAATTTTTAGAAATACAGAGTTGTCTGCTAGGCTCTACAGAAGCATGTGGAAACTGACTCCAGGAACTTTTAAAAACACAATTTGGCACCCTAAGTTCTGTAAAAAAAATGGTTTATGTCAATCTAACTCATGAGCTCAGCAACAGCAGCTTTGTTCAATTCATTTTTGAATGAAGACTGTGGTAAAGTGGCCAAATAAGCCATCTTGAACAAAGTGAAGCAGTTTTAGCCAGGGCTCTATGTTTAGCTCTGTTTTTGTTTCTCCTTGTTTTTGTACTCTCTACATCTGAATTTAAAGATACAGCAGCCATATACAGATCTTATTTCCTATAGTACTCATTCTTGATACGGGTAATATCTACAGTTACAGTAACTGAAAGAAATACAGATTTTTAAATTATTTTTAATTATTCCTGTTTTTTTTTTTTATTTGATTTATTAGGTGGTATATGGTTTATGTAGTTTGCTAAGTCTCAGTCCACCACAGCACTAGGTGTATATGTAAATTTACAGGTGAAGATAGTCCTTTTCATCAGAGTTATTTGACTGAGGTGCATTCATGGTTTTATGTGATCACAGTTGTGCATGTATATTCGTTTAATGTGTTGTTAGGTTCATATATCTTAACCAGTGCTTCTAGTTTTGTAGTTTTTAGTAGTGTTGCTAATTTTACTCCGCGCTACCTTATAAAGTGCATTCTACATTTTGTCTTATTTTTATTTATGGAAAATTTCAAGAAGAAAAAGACTGACTCAGTTCTTTATTTGTTCTGAATAGCATTGTTTAGTCAGCTATAAACCAGATGTTGTAGCTAGAAGCACAGAGGCGCTAAGCAG
>NW_009595178.1:52076-84899 GCF_000690535.1 Cariama cristata | reverse complement strand
GAATGCCAGAGAGAAAAGAAAACAGAACTCATTATTTTAAAAAATCATAAATGTTCTTCTGCCAAATAGCCACTTTACCCTTCATTGTTCTGCTAACTGTTGTCTTTCTGCACTGTAAAAAGCTGTTTACCCTACACACATAATTACCCCACAAGTGAAAACACTTGCTGCAGTTTTCTCTTTTGTGTATGTGTAGTGTGAGTATTCCAGACAATCTCAGAGAAAGAAGTGTTTTTATATGTGAAAATGTGATTTCAGAACTACAATAATGAAGTACTTTGATTAAAGTGTAAAACCCCAAACTACTAATACTTTTCTTTGATACTGACAAAATTGAAGTCAGCAATGTTCTTATGATTAGCTTATTACTACTTTATATCTTCTTTTTTCAGTGATATTCTCTGTCTGATATTATTTAAAGAAAACTTCACAATTTTTATCATCTGCTGGAGCTTAAAGAGGTAGAACCTCCCTGGCAGCATCCATCTCCCTTGAAAACTCCACTTATTTAAAGCAGTTATATTTTGTGATTTCCTTTCTCCTGCAATTGTTAACTTAATTCATTTTTAAATTTAATTTTCTTTAGGATATTTGAAGAAAGTGAACATCCATCTTTGCTAAATGAGAAACATCAACTGTATAAACCATTACATGTCCCATGTATTCCTCGGAAATTAGTCCAGTCTGTACAGAGTATTAGATTCTCAGTGCAACAAACAGAAACAGGTGCAGTGTGTTTAATGATCTTTCTGTGAGGATTTTGGATGATTTTTGTGTAAATGAATGGAAACCATGATAACAAATTTAGTGAACTGCTCCTACTGTGATAGCTGAAGCCAGGCTTTCATTGGCAGTCGGGTACTTACCTGTCTTTATGTTCTGAAAATCTTCTATGACCGATTCCTCTCTTATCTGTGCAATGAGTAAAGTAACATAATGGGTATGCCTGATGTATAGTGTCAAAAAAATCTGAAACATGCCTTTAGCACTGTTTGCATAAATACAGTAAATATTAACCAAGCATTATTTGCAGTAAATTGATTGATACTTCCATATTTTGTGATAATTTTCTTTTAGCTCTCTATTAATAGGAAAATTTATAAGCTTTGTTCCCAAGTTCAGTTTAACAACACCATGCTTTGGATACTTAATCCTATTGACAAAATTAAGTAATATTGTTTATTTAGGGAGAGAAGAAAAAGAAAAACCTATGGAACTTTCAGTGGCCACTAGCAGTTCCTCCAGCCTTGCAGAAAATTCGTCACAGGTATGCAGCTCTTCCACTGGTAAAAACATGAGATTATATAATCTGGTTTATGTGATTGTTTAAATTTAAAACTCTTCAAATATACCTCGTGCTATTATATCTTACATAAAACTTGTTAACACAGTAACCAGCGTGTTAATCTACAGTTAACAGCTCAGTTCTGAGGTTTAACCAGAAGTGAAAATCTGGGCTAAGAGGAATAAAACCACAATCAGCATTGCTTTGTACACTTCAGGAGTCCACAGCTACATTTTCCATCTCTCACCCATAAACAAATAGTTCCTATGGCACTTTTTTGAAAAGGTGAAGTGTATTACAGCTTAATCTCTTACATATACAAACACAGTAAAGCAATCCAGAAACAAGTTGGAGGATCAACTTGCACAGTTATGAAAATCACTAATAAAATATTAAGTGTGAGAACATTCATAGGACCAATAGATCGTTGAAATATTAAAGGAGTACTCAGATAAGGTATGGCCATAGGAGATAAAATAGTTTGCCTCTATGTTCACTGTGCAGAAGCTTGGGGAAGTTTCTATGCGAAAACTTTTCTTTATAAGGGACATTTCACTGCATCTGTTTAAAACCAAATTTTAATGAACAATAGAAATTGTCAAGTAAAAAATTAACAGAACTAGTTGTGATTTTCTTAAGAATTTCAAGGGAACTGAAGGATGAAGTGAGTAAATCTCTAAATGGTTTAGAGTGGAGCCTGTGGTAGAAGAAGCAGCCTTCATAAGATAAAATAACATGAAGGGCAATGGCTAGACTGAGTGGAACAACACCAGAAGAAATTTCAAGCAATTCTGATTTGTGACTGACTGAGGGAGTTGGACATGATGACAATGTTGGAAGGGCTGTTGCCAGGGTAATCCAGAGATGAGGATGGGAATCTGGGACCTAGAATTGCACTTAGAGAATAGTGGAAAGCAGTAAGTCAAGGTTAAGGGAACTTTAAGAAAGGCTGATGGCAACAAGGAAAAGAAGATGGAGTCTGAGGAAAAATAAAAAGATTGGAAGAAGGTTGCTATGCTTCAGAAAAGGCGTGCTGTAAACTACAGGAGTTGAGTGGCAGACAGATTCTGTGTAACCAGCCCTTTTGTCCCCCATCCTGAATTGAATTCAATTTGATACATTTTGCAAATTAAAAACAAACCAGACCTAGCAGCTCCCTGTGAAATAGTATGTTATCTGATGCTGAGGCATAGATTCCTAGTGTCACTCTGCCCTTAAGGCACAAATACATGCTAAATATAAGAGTTAGGGCTTCTGTTCTGATGAAAATCTGTGAGGCAGGAGTATTTCCATGTTTTCTGCAGTTTTTCAATCCACACAGGAGAGTTATTCACTGATGTGCATGCACACTTTGGCCTTCAGAGGTGAAAACAGGCCTAGCTCCAGCCCTTTCTGTGTTGTCAAGCAGGAGCAACCTGACTGCAGTAGGAGAAAACCTGGATAAAGTTTGTAAATTATATAATGTTATTTCTGCAACGGAAATGTTAATGTTAATTATTCACATCTAGTTATCAGCACTATGAATAAGACTTTATAAAAAATTATAGAAGCATTTTTGGGTATCATGCTGTTAAAAAGTAGGTAAAGCAAAGATAGGCAAAAAGTTTTTATATTGCCTGACCCCTAAAGAGTGGTTAAAAGAAGGGATTTCCACAGTCTAAGGAGAAATCAGAGCACTATTGTTGAAGTGACAATTTCATATGCTGCCTCATTTGAATTTTTTGCTGTGTTTTAGATGGTTATTGGCACTACAGAGACTAATAACCCACAAGTTGTCCAAGTTCCATCAACAGCAAACTTAGAAAACCAAATGCAATTCAGGTAATTTTTCTTTAATAAAGTAGTTTTCATTCATGAAATTGAGGTTTATGAAAATAATCTGTATTTATACAAACAGTAATTTTTGTCTTTTAGACTGGTAATTCCTCCAAAGCAGACAACTTCCAATCAACAGTTTGAGAGTGAAAAAGCAGTAACAGGTAAAGTACCGCTGTCATTTTTTTGATAGATTGTGCTGTTACTGTATACTGGATCACATAATTACAAAAGAGAAAACTCTAGGGGCCAGATTTTCATTCTGGTATTAAGTGGGCCGCCTTTTCCACATTGATTTTTTCCCACCTTCCTTTTCCACATTGATTATTTAGTTCGAACTTTGAGTATAGCCATGTCCTAATTTAAATAGAGACTGAACTGCTTAGTAATGTGGGATTTATTCTGTGTTGACTATTGCTAATGAAAGGAACCTTCCAGCATCTCTTGTAAATCCACGCTTTAGTCTCAAATTACTTGGGTAACATGAAATCCAGTCTGAAAATGCCCAGAAGGCATAAGCAAATGCAAAGAAAAGGGATATAATAAACTCAGTAATTTAGGAATCTTGAAGTATCAGATTAAGATTATTAAACATGAAAATTAACTTGAGAAATATACACAGAATGCTTACAGAAACAAAACAGGGTAGTTACTAATATGCCTGTAGTTTTTGAAATCGCAAGGCACTGAACTTCTGTTTAAATATATTTTCTTCCAATTACACTACCAATTTAGATGCATGTCAAAAATTATAGTCTGTTTTTTTAATAAATAGGATCCTAATTATTCGTCCTGAAACACAGGACCTTAACCCACAGTGCCTGAAATATTGCACGGTCTGAAGCTTAGAGCGGAAAGTCTGGTAACATTCTTCTCATTTCTTATCCTGGCTTTTGCCCAGTTCTTCATGATACGCTTCATCAGTGTCATCTGGATGTGCTTTTTATATTGTTTCTGCCTGGTTTCTATTTACTGGTATTAGTACTCTCAGAGGGCGATAGTTGGATTAGACAAACGTAGCACTCTCAGGGAACAATAGCTAAGTTTGAAGGACATACCAAACGATATGAAGCAGCCTAAGGATTGCTTTAACGATAGCAAATAAGTGGCAGAATGAGAGGTAACTATTATGGACATAGTCACAAAGTGGGTTATTATGAAAACTATAGTCAGAACACTTCCTTACCAATAGCAATGCCAAGTTAGTTAACCTTTCTCAAGGATTCCTTCTCACAAAGTAATTTTTATTTATCCCTTTAAAATACTTTTATAATATAAGCAGTGATGTTTTTTTTGTATAGCAAAGCCAGAGGCCGAACGTGGTGATAAACAAGCAGATGAACCAAAGGATTCTTTGTATATATCTCAAGTAAGCAGAACATTTCTTAAGTCATAAGTAATTATTTTATTTAGAAGAGTCAAAGTATACTTGAATCTATTGGCAGGAGGTAAGTCTCAGAAATTGGCAAAGTCACTCATTATAAGGCACCCAACAGGTGAGAAGCCCATCAATGCCTTCTGATTGCTGATATAGTGATCATTGCTCTTGATCATGTCAGTGTTCTGTGGGGTTTTTATGCTACCTTAACAACAGGCTGTTTAGGATGACTATCCTATGCACATCGTAGTTTTTGTACAAACTGGTTGCATCAGTGTGAGCTGATGAAACATTTTAAAAAAACTAATTTCTCCCATAAAACTATAGTAAATAGGCTCTGTGCTGGCTCCATTGGCACTGCTTTACTAGCTGTGCCTGAATGTGAGATGAAGCTCACCATGCTGCAATATTCAAGCCAGCTATGTGTACAGCTTGCATATATATATATACAGGTGATATCAAGATGTAGTTTAACACCAGCCAGCAGCTAAGCACCACCCAGCCATTTGCTCACTCCCCCCACAGTGGGGTGGGGAAGAGAATCAGAAGCGTAAAAGTGCAAAAACTTGTGGGTTGAGATAAAGGCAGTTTAACAGGTATAGCAAAAGCTGTGCACGCTAGCAAAACCAAATAAGGAATTCATTCACTACATCCCATCTACAGGCGGTTGTTTAGCCATTTCCAGGAACATAGGACTTCATCACACATAATGATTCCTTCAGAAGACAGATACCATAACTCCAAACATGCCCCCCTTCCTCCTTCTTCCCTGAAGCTTTTATTGCTGAGCATGATATCATATGTTATGGAACATCCCTTTGGTCAGTTGGGGTCAGCTGTCCCGGCTGTGTCCCCTCCCAAGTTCTTGTGCAGCCCTAACCTGCTCACTGGTGGAGCAGCATGAGAAGCAGAGGAGGCCTTGACATTATGCGAGCACTGTTCAGCAAGAACTAAAACATCCCTGTGTTATCAATGCCATTTTCATCACAAATCCAGAATATAGTACCATACAAGCTGTGAACTCTCAGCCAAAACCAGTATACAAGATCAAGTTTGAGTTACTCCTCATCTTCTCCTTGGCCCAGTACAGGCTGACGCCTGCAGGCAGTTGGTGGAGAAGAATATCTTTAAAACAGTATTGAGTCTGGTGGAAAATGCTCCACAGAATCCAAGTGTACATTCTCATTTAACATTTTCTGAGGAAGAGGAAGTATCTCAGTCAACTGAAACGTATTCTGATGGTGATGTTCCTTTATTTCACTAGGGAGTATCAAGAGGATTCCAGTGTGACTTTAATCATTACGCTAAGACACACTGTAGTGTGTGAATAGTGAAAAAGTTCTTTTATTCAAAATCAGTGTTTTCAGTCAGTTCACAAGCTTCTTTTTTTTTGGATGAAAATTTTCATGTATAGTTTCATTTACAAGAAGTCCATTTTAAATTAGATAAACCAAGGCAACAATTTTAAATATGGTGACTATGTCACTGTGAGCATTTCATTAAAACCTTTCTATTTTTCATGAGAATAAAAATAACTAACTAACCCTAAAACATATGGTGGATATTTTTATAGGTAAATGGACGTATGATATTTTGGGAAATTTTATATGCCATAAAAATTATTGTATATTTCTTTTTATTAGGACATACAGACATGTTTTGAGTCAAATGAAGATAATCCTGACACAGCAGAAGGAAGAGCAGAATGTCTTTTAAGAGCACCTGAAACACCTGAGTTTGTAGGAACACCTGAGTCAAAGGGGAAGAAAACTCAGTTCTCTAAAACACCTCCATTTGACTTGTATGATTCCAGTTTTTATTTTGAGCAAAGTTGTATTGATGTTTATTGTATAAGCATTTCCACTGTTTTTGAAAGATACTATAGAAAGACTTCTCTAGAAGCTCTTCTGAAAATATTCAAATTTTTTTCTGAGTTGTGCTAGGTAATTTATTAGATTTTCTTCTTACAGTATCATTTCCACTTGAAGCTGTTTTGAGAGGGGGACTCTGCTTAGAAATATATGAGACACAGGTTCTTTGTTGCTCCTTTGCTGAAATTTTTGTCTTTTCCCGCAGTAATATTTGTTACACCAATTTCTATCTTTAAACAGTTCATATTTTTTTTTTTTTTTTGTAAAGGGGTAGGGAATTGGTAAGAACACCACCTCAGTTTGTTTTAAAGAGTGGTGTTACCCGTTCTGTTTTGCAAGAAGCAATTATTGATGGAAGCTATGGGAAACTAATAAACTGACAAAACAGAAAATGGAAAAATAGAACAAAAAAGATATCTACACTACTTTTAAAAACTATTACTGTAGTTCTTTCCTTTCTGTCTTTACAGCATTCACAATTTAGATTGTGAAGAAGGAACATCAAAATCACCTGCTTTCTTTTCTCTCATGAACTTCTCCCAGAAGTCACCTGGCTTTAATTTATTTGATTCTTCTGTGTTTGGGGCAGAAAATTCATCTGACGAGGTAAAAATGAGTACTTGAGAATATTAAAGTTACACAAAGCAAAATATGCTAAGAAAACAGCATTGACAGTGAATGAGTTTTTTCAGACTGGTTATATTTGTAGCAAATAATTTTTTTACTAGCTTGCTTAGTTTTACATTTGATATCCTTTTGAAAGTACTTATCTCCTTTCCTGGCAATCCCCCTGTGATGACTTCTGATCAAGTATGAATCTTTCCCATATAGACTAGATTGGATCTTGTGCAAATATACAGGTGACTAGATTCACAAAAGGCTTCTGGTTCAACTTTGCAATGCAAAACTTCAGGTACCCTGGCAGAATTCACAAAGCACGTGCCTATCCTGTGTGGTTTCATCTTGCTGAAGTGGGGAATCAAGTACTTAATATTTTATTTTTTCCCCTCCATTTTTCACAAAATGCAGAACACTGAGAAAAGGAAGAAAGGACTATCTATTAGGAGTACTGAAGAGCAAATATGGATTAGCTATACTTAAATGGAGGAGATAGGTAGGCAACTAATTGGAACAGGGAGTGGAATCCAGATCTTCCTTTTTCTTCGCAGATTCCCTAACTATACTGCTCTAGAGTAATTTTTACTCTCCTGGTCTAATAGGTAGATCATTGGGTATTCAGGATGGATGTGTGTCAGTGCATAGTGCAGTGGTTAGGTATCACTAGCTGGCAAAGTGGATTCAAACGCCATTATGCAATTAAGGGATTTGAACCCAGGTATCTCCTATTTCAGTGGGTGTGCTCAGTCTGGAGGTTACTAGATAAAAGCTGAAGAAGGGAAGAGGGAAAACACTGTTTTATTTTGTGTTTGGCAAGATACGTGTTGTTTGATACCTCCTAGCATCAGCTGTGTGTAGGAGAGAATACACTGGTGAGTAGTTTGTGAATTGTTTGGGAATGAGGTAGGTATTAAGTCACCCAGTGCTGCCAGAATCCACATTGTTTTGTGCCTGCTCAGTGGCAGAAACAAAGAATTTACCAGCCTGCAGCAGTCATGTGGGGTTCTCTGAAGTTAGATGGGAGTTTTGAAGGACTTAAGTATCTATTATAAATCTAGCCTAAGAACTCTTCTCCAGTGACAAGTGGTTATTCTGCTACTTCTTCTGGCAATATCAGGTCCTACTCAGGAGGCGGTAATTATGTTGTTGCTTGGAGGTTTTCTAAAATGTCACAGAATTAAATAATTTTGAATCTTTTCAGTTTAAAAAACAACAGTAAACTAGGTCAGATTTTGGTCTGTTCTCAATCTGGTGTTTTTTCCACAAGAATGGAGGAAGTGTGTTTGCAGGTGTAAGCAAATATCATGAAACCTCTCTCATCAAAGAGTTTACTTTGCAACTTTAGGGACTGATATATACATTTAAATGCAGATTTTGTGAAGACTGCTAGCATTTGCTGGGACAGTGACTTTCTCACCAAAAGTTAATGAATTTACTACATATCAGCATTAGAGCTTATCTGCTGTCTTTTTCATTTGTTAAATAAAATGGCTGTTTACATTTCAGATAGAGGAAAGTTATTCTGTGGGAAACTTGAACCCTCTGTCCCCACACAAAGATATCGGTAAGTCAGATGTACTTGTGTACACCAGCTGTCTTCTACTTGTGCTTACGTGACTGACAAACTCATGATCCTGCTTAACAGGGCACCTTTGGTTGTCTAAAAGGATGTCCAGTTGTGATATTGTAGTTCAGGGGTTTATTGTGTTCGATTGTGTTTTGACTAGCTTAAATCTTTCCCTGCATGTTTGGCCTCAAATGTATGAGATGTCATTAAAAAAAGAGGTATGAGAAAGAAATAAATAGGAATCGTGTTAGGTGTGTTTGAAGCAAACTGAGAGGACCTGTAAAGGAGAAGAAAAATTTAACTGTCAAACCTTTTTCACTGATAAAAAGAACAGTTCTTTTAATGTAAAAGGCTATAGTACTTGGTAAATACTACTTTTTAACTTAAGGCTACCGTAGTAGTGTTGGAAAGAGTATATCTGTTGGGTTTTTTCCTCCCTCAACTAAAATGAAAATAAAGTTTCCATTTGGTTAAAGAAATCTCGATAGTAAACTGACTTCTATCATTTTAAACTGCTGGAGGTACACAATGTAAAAATAGCACAAGAGAGAGGAGAACCAGACTTAATAAACAATGTCTTCCACTCATACTGAGTCACACACATTTACACATTCTGTGTGAAATCCTGGCTTTACTGAAATGAAATGCCAATTTTTCATGATATCAGTAGAATCAAAACTTACTCTTGATCAAACACTTTTCTGAAGGGAACTGTAATCACTTCTTTTTTTGAGGTGTTGCAAGTACAAAGCTATTTTTTTTGAAGTGGATGAATATAAGGTTGTATGCATATATAACTGTTACAGGGAAAAGTGTGTGAATTTTGTGTTACTAAATATAAAACTCAGGTGTTTTTCTGGCAGTAGCTTTGTTTCTCCAAGTATTTCAGTGGTTGATCACTTTGTACTCTAGAGAAGAATCTGCAAAAATGTATCAGTTTAAAAAGACCTCTGTTGCTTAGTATTCAAAATATTTCACCCAGTATATCATGCAGAAGTGTTTTGTTGTTTGAAATCATTCAAGTACTTCTCACTTCGTTCTACGTAGATTCTGATTATGCCCTCCTGGAAGTACCATTTCCAGTGCAGAAATACACACAACTGTAGGCTGATACTCAGCAGGATGTTGGGAGTACCATATTATTAAAGAAGCATATTATGCTGAATGCAGTGTTCTTTCAGTAAGATTTAATCTAATAATAAATATAATATGTATTCCATATAGGAAGCTTGTTTGGGAAATCAGAAAGTGAGGATGCATTTGCCTTTCCCTTCCCCTCGGAATCGACTTCTCATGCATTTGGAGATGGAAAAGATGACTTTAGTTTTCCATTTGCATTTGGACAGGATCAGAGATCATCACAGTCTCCCTCTGTGAAAGGTTTTCATTCTTCCTTTCAAAATACGAAACCATTTACATTCTTTTGAATACCTTTGACTTCCTTTTAAATTCTTTTCCTACTTAGCCTTGACAAGTGTTTTCAGTTTCTTTTAAAATACAAAGCATTTGATCTTCTTTCATTTCATGTAAGGATACATTCTTGCAATTGCTGCAACAGCATGTGTATGTTCATCAAACACACATGCTTTGAGATGCAGCTTTTATTTTTCTTGTTTATTTTTAAAATAGATTGTTTTCATAAAGTGTTATGAGATGCTCTTGCTAAATTGGCACTTACAAGGAGCAGAAATATCATTTTACAGTAGTGTATTGAGTTAATTCTATCTGTGAGAGAGCATCTAAACTTCTAGATGGGTACTTTCAGCCTCTGATATAAACTAAATAACTTGTGTTAGTAACTGTCTATTGTAGCAGTAAAAGCTGAATTTGGGTTCATGTTTTTAAATTGGCTGTTATACACAGAATATTTATAAAATTTTGGAAATAAACATTTTGTTAATTTTATGTAAAATTTTGTACGTATTTCTTAATATCTGAAATAATGCTGCAATTATAATATTTATCATTTCAACCTCTGTCTTTCTAAAGTGAAACACTGAAAGCAAGTTCCTTCCTCTTTAACTAGTATCTTTCAAAATAAGATACAAAAGCAGACAGTTCCCAAAGTCTAACTGTGGTCAGTACAAGCACATCCAGCAGTTCCCACAAGTGGCTTTCTTTACGAAATGGGTGGCTGTGCAGAAAATATCAGGGTTATTCAGCAATGAATGGTGACTGTTCTGAGCCACCACTGCACTGTGCCTTGTGAATCCCTTAGAACCACCAGTTTCACATTTACGGCCTTTGAAGGAAACACCAGAGCACTTTTGAGTCATGTTTCACATGTAACAGAAAAAAAAATAGGTTACTTATTTTTTAACCCTCTTATGAATTTTAAGGGAAACGAGATTTCTCGGTCACTTACTATGCAGTAAACACGCTGCCTGACTGCAGGCAAGCAGAATGCTGAGATGGAAGTAAGGTGAATAAAGAGGAGACCACATCATTCAGCAGACTTCACAGAAGACATTGCAAATGCACAAACTAGTCAGAAGGGCACATGGACTAAGTGGAACAAGTTGACAAAAAGCATCCTACCAGTGTAGTCTGCACAGTCTGCCAATAAATGTCAGCGAAGTCCAAACGACAGTAGAGACCCCTTCCCTCTGCTGACCTACAAAGCCCTAAATGACCAAAAGCTTGGTTATCTATGCCACTAGTTCTTTTCTGCCTAACTACTAAATGCCTTAGCACCATTTTTGTGCAGCCCAGCTTCTCCTTGTGTCTAGAGATTTGTGAATGTTGGATTTTATTTTTACTGGAGAGGGATTCAGGAAGTTTTAGTGAAGCATTGCTGAGATCCAGCTAATAAAGAAGTAAGACACATGGATTTGGTGGACTTCATGCTCTCTAACAGTGAATTTCCATATTAATCTATTTTAAACAGTTTTTCTAATCTGCATACCTCGAAATCTGAAAAACATAAGCTAGAGGCAAGCCTGAGAGGCTATCATCTATGTTATTTGGGGTAACATTTTAGGGTATGCTACTGGCAGATATTCCGTGATCGTTTAGAAAGCCAGAAAGTACAATTACGGTTGCTCAGTTATTCCATAACTGAAGCTTGCTTTCCTTTCTTATGATGAACTCTGTCATCCATGTATCTGACATTACATTCCAGGAGTCAAGGCTGCTGGCTGAAGTGGGACAAACCGTAGTTCTAGGTCTTGCTGGATGTTTACTTACACAAATTGGATAGGCTAATTAATAACATAAAAGAGAAAGTTAGTTCAGAAAAGGCAACCACTCAGTATTTGGGTTACTTTCCTAAGATCTAAAAGCACAAACTACTTACAAACATGCACTGAGATTTTTCATGAGTAGCTGTCAAATTCTGCCTAAAAGTGATCCCTTGTTATTATGCCTATAAAATCAATAGCAGTCATGTTGCTGGGTTGCTGAGACTAGCATGTACCTCGCCGAGCAATGTAATTTTGTTTTATCGTTTCCATACACACCTGAGTACATCCATCTCTGTCTGGTCTGAAAGTGTAACCAGAGATCCTCTTGTCAGTGTAGCAGGGGCTGCTCGAGAGCAAAGTGCTATTTGTTCGTTACCACTTACTATTTGCACTTATTGCCCCCGGAGTGCAGATACAGTAAATGGACTGTGCGCTTGTTCCTCATGTCTCAGCGTGGAGTCAGTAAGTTTAACTTGTATCACTGTTGAAAGCGTGGAAAGCTAACTTCGCTGACTCTCTACTCCAGTAGATGAGGAACAGGTATTACACACGACTACAACTTAACTAGAGACCAGTAACCTCTAGCAGCGGGATGGCAATGGCAGCTGGGAGCTTTAATCTCTTAAAAGCAGTGCAGCTGTCCGCAAAGTGGTAATATGGTTATACTGTGTACTTCTACTGTGAATCTGTGGAGGTGGGGGCTGCCCTTTTGTTCCGTCCTTGTGTTGCACCTAGTAAAATAGAGTTCAGGTTCACAACTGAGCCTTAATGTAATAACAATAAACAACCCCTCTCTTAAATAAGCAGAGCAGGGATTTGATTTTGAATCTTACATGAATATCCTAACCAGAAGGCAAATGTTTATTTAGGGCTCTGATATATTTGCTGTTTCATTTAAGTTTTTAATGACGTTTTTGACAGCAAACTATTTAACCTGAGAATTCCTTGTAAAAGCTAGTGTACCACCCAGCATTAGGTCAGTGCTGCTTAAATACTTTATGTCACCAAAATGGTAGGAAATATCACGATGTTTAAACAAATCAGTTTTTGAATTTGTTGAGTAAAATTTTTGAGGAGTGAAAAGTGACATTTACACTTTTACCTGCTGCTGCCAGGAGGAAAACACTGATACCTCAGTTTTCTTTCTCCACAGAAATGAAACCTGTATGGAGGTGTCATTTTTGAGATCAGAAATAAGACAAAGAGCATTTCTCCACATTTGCCTTGTGTGAAGAGATCTTCCAGTAAAAAAGATTCGTTGTAATTTGTAAGGTGATATAACAATTTGACTAGAGCCCCATCTACTATTTTACTGTTAATCTTACAGAGGCATAAATGTGAAACATAAACAGTCTGGGATATTTGGCTAACAAATAAGCAACAGCCGGACAGATTTCGTGTCCAAAAATTGATTTAGAAACTAGGAGGTAAAGACTAATGGAATGACTCCCAGCGGCTGTGGGATATAACATTTATTTTAATGTAATGTTGCTTTTAGGCTTCACACACCACCTTTGATAGAAAATTAGCCATTCATCATACTTCTTCCACTCAAAAATCAGGTTTCCAGTTAAGAGCAATTTATTATTTTGCTGTAACTTCAGTCTAAGTCTGTCATTATAAAGCATATATGCACAGCATAACATTCTGTAGGAGAAATTTCATAGTGCTGTTATATATAATGCCTAAGGTGATAAAAACACCAGAGTTCCTTAATTTTGTGTCAGAAAAACTGTTCAGTGTTCAAGTATGAGTGGGGGATGTGATAGTGTTAAAATTGGTTCTTTACCACATTAAATTTTCAATGATAACATCCTGTGAATACTTTGAGGGGAAAAAAAATGTATATAGCATCACGCTGTAAACTCATCTCATATAATTGGTCACTCATTTTATGTGTAATATAGCAAGAACAATCAGAATTCTGGGTTGGAAAAATTGCATTGATTACAAGTGGTACAAAAACTGAGTTGCAACCCGCAGTGTTGATTAGAGAACATTAAATGTAAGTAGTGTCTCTCTTTCTTGCTACCTGTTAACATTAATAGTAGGGTGCAAAAAATATCACCTGGATCTTTAAACATCAAACAATTAATTAAAGCCCTGGTTTCAGTTGCAACTGTTCACAGTCTGAGTTGCAGTCTTTCCACACAATTCAAGAAAATTACTGCACTGAACCCCGTTGAAATTCTGTATGTGGTTGCCTGCCCAGTCTGGGGCCCATAGAAAGAAAAAATTTCTATTTCGTTTTTCATTGCAAGACTATGAACATAATTAAAACTTAATGTTGGAAGTAAAGGGGCATCACTGCATATATGTGGGTAAGTGTAAACTTTGGGGGCAGAGGTAGAAGAATCATTGCATCATAAGAAAACAATCTTACACTATAGCGTTAATACACTTAAGCATTTCAAGGAAATAAGCTTTAAGTGCTACTTATTGTAACAGATTGGAATGTGTAGACTTACAGTATTAGATGGTCGTAATCTCCCCAGTGCAAGGCTGATTGCATGGGTAGCAAGAGTTGGCTAATCCTTTTCGGCCAATGGCATAAAACAAGGATTAGTTTTTCATTTACTGCAACTGAGTGGGTCATTAGGATCCAAAGACACTAATGAGCCTGAACAGGCAATTGGATTCTGGTTTCAAAGTTATGGGCTAGTTTAAAAAGAGATGATTGTGTCTTTTAATGATTTAAAACATGATGTTTCAGTGACCTTTTTCCTGAGGAAAATGAAGGAAGGATATAACCGTGGAACACAAACCTGGAGTGTTGACTTTTTCTCTCGGAACTCGAGTTGTTGCCAGATTCGTTGCCTTAGAGGCTGAATGGCTCATTTAGAAATATCTCTGTTGCCTTGCTTTTATGTTCTGCTCTTGATGTCTCCAGAGTTGACACAAGTCACATGCAATCAAGTCTGTATTCCTGGTGGACAGGCACTGTCCTAATATTCTCTGACTCACACCCAGGTTGTTTGCAGCTCAGCAGTTCTGCTTCCAGACACATCACTTTGTGTTCTGATGCTAACATCTTGCTGAGAAATTGCCTCTTGGCACGTTGTTTCTTGAATCCTGTACCTTGCTTGATTTGATGTGAAGATGATGCTCTTTTTAGCACTTGCAACACGTTACCTTTGGAAAGGTAAATTTCCCCCCTCCTGTCTTGCTACATCCCAAATTTTCTTCTTTTCAGTAATCACCTGAATTCAGCAATAATAGGTAGCTTGTATTTGGTTTCATTCAAATCAAAAGATGCTGCCAAAAGGGTATAAAATAAAATATAAAAAGATGGACGTTTCCATGTTAATAAAATGTTTAAACATACACAAAAGGCAAATACTTTGACCATTATGATTCCTCAGGAGAAATAATGTCAAATGTTTTAATAACATGAACTTAATTTTCTGTATTGTACCACAATCCACAAAACAGCCACAAAATTGTTTCTCACCGCACAGGACTTACTCCATAGTCCTTTGAGACTTGGGTTGGGGACAATCAAGGAAAGAAGTACAGGGCTAAGTAAAAAAAAGTTCTCGCTCGTGGGGAACCAGCTGTTACGACTGGTGGGAAGCTTGGTAGTTGACAGTCCATACTAAAACTCAGTGTGGAGCTTGCGGTTGTCTGCTTCTTTCTGCTGGAGCAGGACTGCCTTGAGCTAAGCGTGGTCTCTTGCTGCTTTTTTTTTTTTCTTGAGGCACGTGTTTGGCCAGTTTTACTATTTCCACAAAATGTATGATGCTGTGATCAGTGATGTTGCTCACTGCCACAGCTGCGAAGGGCTCATGTCCAGAAGCTATGGGTATCAGAAGTGGTTAAAAATGTTTCTTAACAGTTATCTGCAATATCGTTGGTAAGCGATGTTTCCATTGCATTTGAGGGAGGTGTCAAGCCTCTGAAGCACTCTAGTTGTTACCCAAGCACGACTGGTGTGCACTACAATTTCGAATCGTGCCACATGGGTTCACAAATGTCACCGTATAAAATACATACTTCAAGGTGTATTTTTGCCTTGGGAATCTTGCCCCGCACACTTGACTGGTCATGTTTCTCACTGCTACGTATATTGAAGGAGTTATCCTACGCCGCTGCCTATTTCTTTCTCTCCCTCACAGTTGGAAGAGGCTCTCAGAAACCTGCCAGTTATTACCAATGTGATCTTAGAGGTGGGATGTTAAAGGCCCTGACCACCTGTGCTCATTGCAGACCCATTGCTTGCCACTGCTGTTGTTTTGTTGTCAGAAGAGCGATGCAGAACATGGCTTCTTAGATTATTTATTTTTTCCGTCTTGAGCTAATACTTGTGACTCATCATCAGAGGCCAAAGAGCTGTAGATTTCTGATAAAAAAGATGTAAATTGCAGATTATGTGGAAACCAACCCTGAACTTCAGAGGTTGGCCATCCATCCAGAGCACTTAAGTTGGTTCTTTGAAGTAGCTCATGGCGTCATGTAAACTTCCACTGGGATTGTGCTCTTACCAGGTTTCAAAAAAACAGACAGGTTTTTTTGCTAGCATGGGAGAAGCATTTTGATCACAAAACCAGTGCGACAACTGTTGGAGAGATTTGTCTCTTTTAGACTGACTTCATAGACCTGAGAGCTATGAGAGCGGCTCTGCACTGTGGGGTTTGGGGGGGAGGGGGGTTAATGTTGTTCCTGCATAAGCTTGTAATTCTCATTTGCCAATTACAAATTAATGTAGTGTAGTAGTGAATAAAAATTACAATCTGCTGAGTGTGTGGTGCCACATATGGTAAGAATGTAGTGTTATTATCACTTGTAGACAGAGTTGTATCAAAATCACTAATTGTAATGTCAATTTTTTAAAGAACTGTTAAAAAAGACAGTAATTTGATGGATAGAAGAGATTCATTGTCCAGATAGCTCTTTTAAATAATCCTGAGATATTCTTGGTGCTTATCAATAGGACACTTGGATTACTTGTCTTGTGTTGCATTGAAACTATAGATCTGCCTTAGGCACTTGTATTGCCACATTGTCACAGTCGTCGAGCACCTCATAGTCCCCAGTAACATGATGAGGAACTGACTTGGGTCAGCTTATTGAGGGCCACTGGGTTGTTGTAGACTTCCCACAGGTCTACAAGCAGGATCACAAGCAAAAATAATAGCTCAGATCTTCTGAAACTGTTGCTACTGGCTGAAACGCTGTGTATGTAAAGGACATTTATCTCTGTGGCTGTCAATGGTAATATTTCCAACAGCCACACGTTCACATTAAAGATTGAAAAATACTAATTGTAGGCAAGAGGTTTTTGTGCTAGCATCAAGGAAGCGTAAGAGTTTATTTTCTGAAGAATCAGAAATACTCCATCAGGCTGATGAGATACAGATCAGCTCCCTTTGTACGTAAAGCGTCTGTGGGTTTGGCCTAAAGTCTATGCACTGCCTGTGTCACTACGATAACCGGGGTTGGCTGGAATACGGAAGATCCACACATAGTCTCTGCTCATGTCCCTTTGCTGATATTGGAAAAGGAGGAAGACACGGATGATCTAAACTAGAAGAATCCCTGTGTTGCCAAAATTGCTTTAGCGCTACCTTGGGCATCTCTGTGGTACACGGCAAAGGCAAAGGGTTGGGGCACAAGTCTCTCTCAGTATGTAAATGACACATTCACAGCAGCGTAAGGCTGGCAGCAGCAAACGCCGCTTTGCTTGTTTATCACAGCTAGCTCACATATGCAGCTCACATATTTTAACAGAGAACATTTTACATCCCCAAAATTGCTTTAGCGCTACCTTGGGCATCTCTGTGGTACACGGCAAAGGCAAAGGGTTGGGGCACAAGTCTCTCTCAGTATGTAAATGACACATTCACAGCAGCGTAAGGCTGGCAGCAGCAAACGCCGCTTTGCTTGTTTATCACAGCTAGCTCACATATGCAGCTCACATATTTTAACAGGGAACATTTTACATCTCAAAAAGAAAAAAGAAAAAAAGAAGAAAAGATGCTCCAGTGGATACTGTATATATTCCAGTTCCCTTTGCTGAGTTTTATCTGAGCTGACACTACTGGAATAAAGTAGATCGTCAAAGGCTGGGCAGAGTGCTTTTATCGTTTGCAAGTATTGGCATAAAGTAAAATAATGATTCGAATTTCTGTTTTCTGTCTTTTGTGGCTTGCATTGTCAGTTATGGTGATGTTTTTGACAAGGGAGTGCTGCTGGGTTAGTGATTTCTTCCAGAGCTTCAGAAATAGTTAAGTTATCTGTTATTATCATCATATCAAGACTGACAGTTGATGGTCAGTGCTTATGTATTGTCTTTGTAAATTAGAAAATGAAGTTAGGAGCAGCAAATGCACCTCTCCACTTTCATAAGGTTAATGCCATGGGATTGTTTGTCATATAGTTACTTTCAGACTTGGTAAAATTCTGGGTGCTTGTTAGGTTGTGCAGAACAACTTTATAGAATAGGGTTTTTTTTCTTCTCTAATAAAGCAAGGAAGATAAATACTATGCTGAGCACGCCTCTTGAAAGCTTGTAGTGTTTTGCAAATATTTAGATCTCTGCAAGTTCCTGAGTGGAAATTGTTATTAGAATGAATGTGTGCTCCTATTAGCTGGTTTTGTCTCGTATCACAGGACAGTGCCCCTAATGCTATTGTATTTTCATAACCCAATGATCTACACAGGTAACGTTTAACTATACGTTGAACTTCCCTAGCTGAAGCACTAGTCCTTATATTTAGAAAGTTCTGGCATTGAGGGTTGTAATATGAATACAGTTTAATTAATGTGCCGGGATATTAAAAAAAAAAAAAAAAAATCAGAGAGAGAGAATGGCAAAATTTAAATATAGAAGTCAAAATTAACTCATTACTCGTATGACTAAATGGTAATTAGATATCAAGGCATATAAGTGCATTGTGCTGTAATGGTGATGTGAATATGTGGAGTTACAACGTATAACCGGTGTGACTATGGTATTGGCAAAAGAAAACCATAATCGTTGCTAAATCATTTTGATAAATATGGCTGAGATTTCAGGGACTGTATAATAAATAAACTAATAAAACTTAGTTTTATGCAATCAGATCGTCCTAAATAAAAAAATAGGTTGACTTTCTTATTCACTGTATGCGAGAACTGGCTAAAGTTGTGTGTAAATGTTCCTAGTTGGGAAAACATCGCTGCTGTTACGACTCAAAAGATTGATTTGAGAGCAATCCTTCCTGTTCTCCCTCCCTCAGCGAAAGCAAGCTTATGTCTGAATTACTTTGTAGTTATAGCTGGGAGACCTGCGTAGCAATCATCACTTACATTGCAGGCGTGCCCACAGCGTACGGCTTCATTTAGGGCCCTGTTGTGTTATGCACAATAAGGGAGAGTCCAAGCCTTAAATTTTTTCCAGTTTTAAAAGTCTGGGCAGACAATGATGGGCTGGATCGTAAAATGCTGAGTGCTTCCCACAAGTGCTGAGCACGTTTGGTTTCCAGTGAAGCCAGAGGGAGTTAAGCACCTCTCCGTACCAGTCAGTCTGCTCCTTCAAGCCTGTAGGACTCATTAAAAAGAAAATATCAAATAATAAAGAGTAAACAATTCCCACTAGTTTCATACCGTTTGCAGTGGGGGGAAAAAAGCCTTAAAATAAATACTAGGCATTTGGAAAATGTGATAGTTGGAAATAAAGCAGAATTCCTCTCGTTGGCCAGGTTTTGTTAGTATGTCTCGGGAAGGCATCGTGCACCAAATTCAAACTTGGCCATTTCCACTAGATCAATGTTACTGACAAGCCAGGCTTTAAGCAGAGTTGTCATCGAGAACTTAAGCTGGGAGAAATTTATAAAATCTGAAAAACAGCAGCTTTCCAAGTGTTGAACGTCCTTTCAAGTGCATGTCAGTCTAGAAAGATGATGAAAGAGCAAATCTGATGAGGGCACGCGAGGCAAAGAGCAAAAAAGGAAAAAGTCCTGGAAAAAAAAGACGGACTGACAATTAGTGCCAGAGGTACAACGCCTTTATTCCTTCTTCCCCCCAGATTGTAGTAAGGCTGTAGGTAAGATTAATCAATGTCTGCATGCTCCAGTGCTTTCAGAGCTGGATTCAAGCCGAGTAAGGCAGACCTGCGGTGCCGGTGTGCGTAGCCCAGCGTTCGGCATGTTTCATCCTATCGCAGAGGCGCAGCAGTATCCCGTGTGCGGCCAGTGTCAGCCAGCTTAAAGATACTCCGGTCAAGAGCAATATGACAGGCAAGTGGCCTGGGAAACTGGCTTTATTTTTCCTATAATAAATACAGTCTTTGTTGGTGTTATTTTTATTGTCTTTGCTACAGTCAGCGTTACAGCTTCTGGCAGCTGTTGTGGGAGGTGAAAAGAAGGCCGTCCATATGGGGGCACGTATCGTATCAAAGGTGTCTCATGTTTGGGAAGATTCTTACCGATGTCGCTGGGTCATTTAAGGCCTGATTTTATTTCAGCAAAGTCAATGGGGATCTTGGCGTTTATTAGTAGAAGCAGGAAGAAAACCTTAATCCCTGGCAATTCTCTTTGTATGACATTAGACACAGAGCATCACGGATGTGCACAGTATACTTTGAAGAACACACGGTCATATGCTGCTGTCACCAGCTCGTCTGCAACAGCGGGACTGAAGGCAGAGTGGACCTGCAGACAGGCAGGCTTGGACCACTGTGAAACCTGGGCCACCCATTTCATTTTTTCCATCCCCTCTGAGAGAAAATAAATTTTGGCAAAGTAGATGTGATTCCCTAAACTTACTTATGCCACCTCCAGTCTCGCTGCTGGTGAACTCGCGAGGTGCTGAGAGTATCAGTTGGCCAGATGCAGTGTTAGTTACGGCATGTGTTGCAAGATCTGGAGCAGAATGACAGACACTTACAAGCTGAAAGGGAGGGCATTTAAACAGAGGTTGAAACAGGGGAGGACAAGGGGGAAAACAGAAAATAAGCAAGAAGCAGGATATCAGAAAAAGAACAGGATCACAAAGCGTGAAGAAGGAACACTGGAAAACAGTGTTCCTAGCTTCCTTTAAACAAGGCAAATAGATCCCAAAATGGGTCCTGTTAACTCCAGCTGAGTACCTTTTCTTTGACCCAAATGCTTTATCTCCTCAGTGTCTTCTCCCTACTGTGCATTGGCTCCAGCGAGCGCTGGGCACTACTCTGAGGATGCGGCCAACGACTGCTCGGCAGGGACCTCTGCTTTCTTACTGCTTTTATAGATTATTGTTAGGACCTCAATAGCCGATTACATCAACTTAGATGGGCAGTGATCTGAGGAGATGCTAAAGTAAAGACATAGCTAGTAAAACCATTGCTGAGATGGTCAGTAGCAAAGAAATTTGGAAATCCCGGTGCAGAAATGCCTAAGTCTCTGTGTGCTTCCATTTACACAACTCCCCCGTTGTACAAAGTGCCAGCCCTGTCACTTAATGCTGCCACACCGGCCTGGTTTGACCACAGCATAAAGTATCTTTTCATTTGGTGTCTGCTTACAGAGTACTTCATTGTTCTGCAGTGTTGACCTGAACGTGCCAAAGCGGTCGCTCTTTGTTTGTGAAGTGGGCTGCACTTAATCTAGGCACTGCTCCAGCCCAACAGCCTCCGCTAAAATCGATTTCTGCATCTGAACTGCTTGCATGCTGCTAGAACAGGACTCATGTCTGGCCAGGTTCTTGGGTATGCTGTCAGGAATGCAAGGACACTTAGAGCATCACGGATGGACGTTGCCTGCGTCACTGGGGTGGGATTTTTGTGAGGGATGGAACCAATCCCCTGAACTAGGAGCTCACTTCCTTCTTCATCTCCTTGTGACAGCTAGAGGTACCGGTTGATTTCAACAAATGAATTTGTTGATGGAGTTATCCGAAAGTGGCGATATTTATCATATGATAAATTTGTTCCATATGATGAATTTGTTTAATAAGAAGCCAAGTATTAACTGAGTCTGGTTATGTTCCTGGTAACTTTCTCAGAGCCTTGGAAAGCAGAGCAAGGACAAAGCGCATGTTGCTTTTGAGCTTTGTTCCCCTCGCCAGTACCTATGGCAAGTACCACTTGCACGCTGCTATGGATGGTAGATCTGGCTGTTCACGCATTCGTATCTCCATAAAGCAAATACATGCAAGCAGAGGTGTGTGCACACAGAGAAGGAGCAGCACGGTCCCTGGGCCACGCACACTTCGGTTGTCGGCCTCTCGCTTCCCGAAGCGCGTGTGGGCATAGGAAGGTGCAGAGTCCAAATAAACTGCTGAATGAATGTAGAGCCACTAACATCCTTGGGTATTAGTGCCATTAAGTAAATATCTAATTAGAACAACTATAAATGCTGTGTCACCATTTCTGGGGCCAGTCTTATTTTATTAAGGTCAATGGCCAAGCTCCAAAGTTGTTTGTTTTATTTAACCCCTGGAGAGCTGGGTCTTTCAACATAATTGATTCTGTGATTCTGTCCCTGGGCAAGTCACTAGTCTTCCTGTATCTCTATTCGCAATGGGTAAAAATTAACATGTTAATAATGCCTTTGTCATCATTGTTATTTTTATGTGCTACAAGGTCTGTAGGAACAGATAATGCCTTTTATTAGACTGAACCAGTGGGAAAAAAGCTAACTTGGTTAATTTGGCTTAGTTTCAGTTGTGATGATGCATCTTTTGGTTGTTTAGACTGCAAATTGAACAGGGCATGATTAATCTCTTCCCGGGAGTGAGCCGAGTGCCTCTTACATAAAGGTTTTAGTCTCTGACCATGCAGTCATGATTCCAATAAAGCTGAATTATGATCTTAGGAGTACATAAGCACGACTCATCCCAGGATTCCCAGTGAAAACAGACCTATATGCCACCGCCCCACTTCTGCACCGATGCGTCCAGCCTGTCTCGTTGACTCTTTGCATTCCTGTTCCCTCTTTTCATACATTGGCAGCTTCTCCCACCCCTACATAAGGGCTGGACATGTAATTTGCAAAATTAATTCCTGTATCTAGCGTCAGGGAGGGATTTTGTAAATGCCTCTGCACATTTCTTTTCAAGGTCTCATCTGAAAACATCATCTCTCCCCATGATTAATACCTGCCGTGCTGCAGTGCTGTCCACAAGAATTGTTCAAACTGACCTAAGGTGAAAAAGTCTGGGGTTGTAGCAGTGGAGGGGAGCACCCAGGGCACTGACTCCACTGCTGCCACCGAAGCCTGTGGTTAAAGCTGGGCAGGAGATGGAAGGTTTTATGACAGGTTTTGACGTTGTGAAATATTACCTTTCTTCTGTATTGCAGGAGAGGAGTTTCGTGAGGAAAATGGTTTGTGGATGTCTCGGGTCAGTTGAAACATTTTTATTTCAAGTGCTTAAAAACTAGATTTCTTTACAGTGTACCAAATATAAAAACTGAAATCACAATCTGAAAACTAAGTTCTGTGACTCTGGCCAGATCTGGTAAACCTTTCAGTGTTGATGGAAAACAAAATATTCCAGCTGATGTTGACTCTACTCATATCTCGCTGATCAGCTTTTCTTGCAAACCTTTGTGAGAAATATTTAGATTTCTTATCAGAATCGAGATCTGTCAGAAGGATATCTACCCTTAGGCCAGCATGAAGCTTGCTCTTAGCTGTCTGCTTTGGGTGCTGCTCCCGTTTGCTCTCCAGGAGAGGAACAGTGTCCTCCGACCGTGGCAGAGTATTTGCTGCAGAGGTAGCAGAGCGACAGCTGTTCTTGGCTGGGGATATGGGGATCTCTGTCACTGTAGGGCATTTTAAACTCATTTACGACAACAAATGCTTCTTATTACCGGTATTGGGTTGCTATGGATGTGTAACTGTCCTGTAACAGTACTGAAAGGATCCATTTTTCCATACCTGAAATGTCTCAATCATTCATAGGACATTTATTGGGAATAAATACAGCAAAGCTGTGCCGAGCTTTTAGCTCCAAGAACATCAGGTGGAAACCTGGTGAAAGCTTGGGTTGAGAAATTTATTTTTTTTTTTATTCACCAGGGACATAGTCTTTCTTTCTCAGGGAAAGACATGGTCTTTCCAAAGCCATTGGCAGTGAAAGCCATCACTGTTCAGTTGGATGTTTAACCAAAGGTATATGTTCACGCTGGAGCCCTAAACCCTCCTGAGCACAACCGTTGCCTCTCCCGAGGGTTTGGAACTGCTGTGGGTACCAGGGGCATCACCGTGGTCCCATCAGCCTTTCTTTCTAGCACCAGACTGACAGAAAGGGTCCCCTCTCTCCCCAACAAAGATAAATAGACTCTTAGGTATAGAATGCATTAAAGATGATAATGTGCTGTTAGATCGTACCTCTGTGTCTTTATCACTGCTTTATTTGATCAGAGAAAGTATTCTCTGGGGGTTTATTTGACCAACTCACCTTCTTATACTGCAGGGGAAGGGCTGATCACCCAGCATTCAAACCTCGACTGGGGGGAGCAGAAAAAACCCCAAGTGCCAGCACTTCCACAAATTAAGATACAGGATTTATTGACTGTTTTTGACTCCTATATCCCAACAATCTCCCCTTCTGCCAGAACATCTCCGAGACTGATCTTTTCTTAGACGTACATCTACCCGTTGACATTGTTTCCAAGATGAACTCACCTCATACATGTGCAAAACAAATCAGATTTTGATCTACTTTCATTATGTTTTGTGAGTCTGCACATGACATAATTTAAATAAGCTTATCCTACTCAGAAAGAAAAAAACCATTCCTACCACAGTTTAGGTAAACCAAGCAATTATTCTGTTACTAAGTGTAATTAATGCCTAATGATTTGCTTTAATTAATAGGACAATCAGCATCTGCTCCTAGAAATAGAGATTAGTAAACCAAGCCGTCTCTAATGTTAGAAGGTAGGGGGTTCTTTTCTACTAAAATCTATTTTTCCACGTTCCTCTCAAAGCAGAAAAGAAAAGCCCTGTGCTATATTCTAAAAACACAATAAAGGGAGGGTAGTATATTTTTGAAAGCATATAGAGAAAATTTCATAAAGTCTTCATGAATTTGTGTGTTTGAGTGAAATCTATGCATCTCTGTCCTTTAAGAAAGAAATGACTTTGATCTAATTCTCTGATAGTTTTTACAAGCAAAGTTACAGCCAAAGCATTTAAGATTTTGCATCCTCTAGGCAGCAGAGGGATCTCCTGGAACAGCAAGTTGAACTAAATAAGAATCTACGTTTGATATTTCTGTGTTGCTGATTACTGCTAAATATTCCCTCAGTTTAGGAAACAATGGAATAGCATTTTTTAGAGATAATAGTAATTTTTCTAAATCTCTTGATTCCCCCCCCCCGTATGGCTGAAGAATTACACCATACAATGAAGCTGCAAGGCTAATCATTCTTTATCATTTTCTGTTGATCCTAAAGATAGAGCTGGAGTGCAGTTAGATGCAAACACTAATCCAATCGTATAACAGACATCCCCATATGGTTAGTCACCGGCTTTGCCTTAAGCCAATCAATAATCACTTTGACAAAGGAAAAATAAATCTGGATTTTTTTTGTTGGAAGGTTGGTTGTCAGTCTTTTGGGCTCTGAATGCTGCACCTACCAAGTGATACCCAGGTGTTACGGACTTCGCAGTCGCCTTAGCATCCACTCAAAAATAGTGCTTGCAATGGCTGGTAGGTAACCAAGGAAATGGTTCTCATCACTGGGATTACTACAGAGCCGAGGATGGAATTAACTTGAGCCACACATCTTGCTTCTAAAAGCCTTTAAAAGAGACTAAACACCTCGTAAATGAGTTGGGCTTTCATTGTAATATGAACAAAAAAAAGTCCCTGAAGAAATGATGTCAGTACGAGCCATTGAACGCAGAGGTGAGATGCAGGCTCACCTGGAGGCTTTTATTCTCCAGCCTGTGGCTGAACATCACAAGAAAGGAGAGTGAGTCCCTAGCAGGCAGCTGGTAAGCACTTGGGTTATTCTGTTCATGGATGCTTTCACAGAAACATTCATCTGCTGTGATACGTGCAGTGCTGAATAGAGTGGAGAGACACCATGAATGCTGAGATTTCACGTGGCTCTACTTCAGCCCCTCTCTGCGTTTGTTTGGTTGACTCCTGTGTTTGGTCTCAGGCCGTGCATATGTCCTCTGTACTAATTCCTCTGTGTCCAGAAACTGTATTTCAAATTCTCTTGCACAGGAATTCATGCTGCAATTGCAGAGGGACCCTGGTGGATCAGGACTGATGGTGAAGGATGATGACTGATGATTAAACTTTCACTGTAAATTCAGTTTAGTCCAGTGAATAATTCTCTAATACCAAATACTCAATATTCACAATGAGCTGCCTTCAACCAGATGGGAGCTGAAACAAAAACATTGCAATAAACTTAAAAAATAACATCAAATACCTGAACGCATGAAGGAAGTGAGACATGCTGTGAGCTACCACACTTACCATGTATTAAATACATTGTATACTGACAGTTATCTTTTCCCTTGGCTTTATTTCCTCTTGGCTTGTATCTTTACTCAGAGGGACTGTCCTGTTTCATAAATCTGCATCAATTACAAGCTCAAGATTTCCAATTACCTTTATACCCTTTTCTTTTTTCCTCCCATCTAATGTGGCTTTACCGTGCCTTTCAGATGTGTGTTTCCTCCTGTTGCTTATCATGGTGGCGAGCTTCAGGGTTTTATTTCACCTTCTGGAATCAAAGCTCTGGTGTCATCTTCTCGTGTCCTTACGGAGGCCCAGAGACACGATGACTGAAGCAGAACGTTTACTCTTGTATCCTCCATTAGAACCAAGTTCTGTCTTTATGCTCCGCCTGTAATATTTTAAAACTAATGGGTGAGTAACCAGATCCTCTTTGCTGTTGTGCAAATCCCAGCTTGAAGCGTTACTCGTTATAACGTACATTGTGGACATACCTAGGAACCTCCAGCAGGACGAAGTAGGAGCTGTGCAAGCACAGTCCCTGCACTAAGGAGCAAGGTCTGCTCACTGTTGGCCTACTGCTAGCCTACTTCACGTGAGTTGCATTACAATATGCAATCAGCTCTGAACTGGATGGTGCGAAGATACTCGAACAGACTCAGAAAGAGCAGAGCAGCGTTTTTGTGACTCTGCACTAGACCCTCTCCATCTATATTGCTTGCACAGTGCCCATATGCAGAAGTGATTTATCTGCGAGCCGGATAATCTGCCGGGCATAATGGCAAGGAAACAAAGAACACTCAGAGTATGTAACGACACATTGACATTTATAGGAACTTTCCCCCAGCAGGTCTTTAAAATAGAGAATCTAAACACTACCAGGTACCACGCACTCAAAATGCCTGAATTTAATGGTGAAAGTTATTTGTAAGACAGTATACGTACTGCATGCAAAGTAGGAACCCAGCAAAAATAACCTGCCCTAAAAGATGCTCAAAATCCAGCTTTTTGGGCAAAGTCTTTCCCAATAGGTATCCTCCAGCTGGAGGATGAGGACTGTTCTGGTGTATGTTCTCTGACAGGCCCCTGCACTCCTCGTTGTGCTGTGGTACAGCTTTTTACCTTTGCTTGTAATTAGAGCTGCTTTTTTGATTGGTCTTGACAGCAGTTTGAAGTGGGTTTTTTGTTCAGAAATATCGCCAGGAAGTATATTCATGGAGGGATGCCAAAGGTATTAAAAGCAACAGGGTCCCACGTTACAATGGAGATATATTCTTGTGTATATTCCAGCGCAACCTTTGCAATATAAAAGCAGAGACAAAACATCTGTGTTTCTTTCCTCCGTTGTATTCCATCCTTCACCACCCTATTCCCTTTGCAGGTTGGTGAGCGGCAGTTGCTAAATATATGCATAATAGTGAAAACCGCTACATAATACACTGTATTGAAAGAGTCCTGCCAGGCTTCTAGGTCAAGGGAAGAAATATCTCTTTTTTTTCCTAGTTAGCTTGTCTTCCTATTTGTCTCCTTTCTCTTTATAAAAGAGCTGATGAGGAAGGTCTCCAGTTGATGGAGCTATTCAGAAAAAGACCTGACATTTTGAATCAAAATTCAAGCTGCCTCCAAACGTCATGTCCCCAGTGTTATTAAACAATAATCAAAGTATAATGAAATTCATATTTACTCTGAAAACAAAATGCATACAGGTATTTGATTTAAGAAAATCCAGCCTTAGAAAAGAAATCTGTGACAAACGGCCGTGAAATGGATAATTTAGGTAGAGGATGAAAAAAAGTAATGTTTGAATCTACGGGAGGAAAAGACAAGAGCCAACAGTAGGTAGAAGCACAGATATTTGTGTTCTGCTTCTACAGAGGAATGAATAGATACATGAGGACAAAGGCTTGGAAAGGGACCCCCATTTCACCAAAGTCCACCCCGGCATCACAAGCAGTTCGGTGAGAGACGTCGGGCTCAGAGAGACTCACGGCACAGCACACCCACCCGTCCCCACGTGCCTCTCTGACATCGATAGCAATTTTAGCACCTCCAGTGTGCTAAATTAACACCTTCAGTGTGTTTAACACCTTTATTGTGTGTCAGTGAGAACGTGGGTGACACTGGGGAGAAGCTTTTACCCTGCACTATGGGTAAAAGCAAAAAATTGTAGCCCTAAACCAATGGCACATGTCCATCTGATTTATGGCACAGATTACTTCTTGACCCCGAGCCTGTCATCATTTTAACCCTGACTTTGTGATAAATCACTGACTTCTTGAGAGATTTCTCAGGATCAGTAGCAGCACCAACTGAACTCACATGAAAGTCCATCCACATGTGGGGGTTTCAGAAGAGGCTGGAGAAAAGTAATCAAAACGCTAAATTTGGCATTAAGGGTGAAAAAAAAATAAATAATCCTCTCAGAGTCTTGTAAATGGTCAGAATTAGCCTCAAAGAGCATTCAAACGAGAGAAGTGCTTTGATATTTGGGTGAGGATACTAAAACTAAAATGTTGAAGCCCTTGCACAGAAGCGTGCCCCTGCCCAGCGCAGGCAAACCCTCGCCTATCTCAAGCTCCAGGGAGATGTATGAGGCAGATCAAGAAGATTGAGGACTTGGGTACTCGGGTTAAAAGTCTCTGTTTGTGGCTTTTGGACCTGCAGATGAAGTGGTTTTGTCCGACTTGCTGATTTCATCCCCTCCTTCAGATGTTCCGTAGTCCTGGCGTGGACCCTGCTGCTGTGGAAATTGTCACAGCCCAAGCTCTGTCCCACTCCCCCGACACTGTGGACAGAGCATCTGTGTAATGTCTCATTCTGGGTGACTACTTTGTCACTGTTTCTTAAAGGTGCTCTTTGTAAGATGATTCCTGAGCTGTAAACCGATCCTGTTGCAGTGGCCAGGTCGGAATTACTGGCGTGCGCTTGGGATTCCCAGGCAACCGTGTCAGGATGTGGCGTGGCTTGTCCTGTCGGTCATGGGTATATAATCACAGAGGATAATGAAAGAGCGTAAAACCAAGCAGGTGAAAAAGATCTTTGTACGTACTGTTTGTCGCCCTTTAATCTGTCACTAAAGAGACAGCCGTGCTGCAGTTATTAGGAGCAGTAACGCAATGAGCTGCAACACCAACGAGGACTGGGAGAGAAGCATTTAGGTGGAGAGCCACAGTTTGCAAAGGCCCTTACGTGTCCCACACGAGTTCACACGGTTTGCCATGACCAGTGACCTCATGTCTTACTGATATAATACATCTCCAAGCAGAGTCATTCAGCAATGGTGACAGCGACCAAGGGTAGTGCAGCTGTGGGATGCTTCCTGACCCACCACCTAACAGGGTCCCTCAGACTTTGGAGCACGGCAGCAAGGTGAGCAGGGTGACTCAAAAGGGAATTACTGCCACGTATATGAGAGCTCCAGGCTGTTGCTGAGACAGGTGAGTCCCAGATCAGTGGCAGCTTATGTGTGAACAGAGTGGATTCTGCAGGGTGCTGCTCAAAAGCGATGATCTTCCAGATTTCTACTGTTAACACCCTTGTGTAAGAGTTTTGCTAAGTAGCCCCAATGCAAAGGCTGTATTCTGCTCTCAGGGATCTGTATGCACAGCTCCCATCAATACCCGTTCACGCTGAACGCATCTGCCTGTTTCCCAGCACCAGGACATCCCAAGGTGATAGCGCTCCACGGGAAGGTTCACGTTCTTCAGAGGCTGGATAAGGAATGTTATTGAGCTAAAGAAAACATCAGCATCCTTAGAGCTACCTGCTGGGCTTCATGAGAGAGCTGACTCCCTCACTTCTTGCCCCTGCCTTGCTTTCCCTGCCTCCCAGCGGCAGGTTTAAAAACCCACAGAGATACGCGTATCTTCAAAGCTTCCAGGGGCAAAACTTTCCTCTGCAGCCTTCGTTGCATGTCTCAGTCTCATATTCACAAGTACAGAATTCATTGTATAACCCACACCCACTCAGCACAAAGATCATTCTTGACACCAGAGGAGAAGTTAATGCATGAAGAAATAAAAGAATATGTAATTGAGATTTGCCCAGAACAGAAAGGAGTGGAGAAATCTGCCACTGCACATCATGCATCTCACTAACAGATACGTATTCATTCTGCTTAAATGTATTCTGGTAGTTCTTATGTGTTCCCTGCAGTTCCTAACAATTATATCTGATCTCTTTGTTAGGGACAGAAAATGTAGACTTAATAAGATGTCAACAGACAAGGAGTATAAAGTAATTGCCCATTAGGCTATAAATGTGTTATAATCATTTGCCAGAGGGAAAAAAAGTCTAATTGAATGAAAACTCTTGATGGTTTCATTATGCTTCTATTAAGAGGCAGTCAGCCCTCCTGATCCATATAGAAGGCTTGACGCTTCTTGCATTTACATCTGTAGAAAATTTGAGGCAACTGCAACGTTACGGATGGATTTGCAGTGACGCAGAGCTGGAGTAAGGGTGAGCAGAGTGGGTCCGGAGCATTTGTGAGTCAGGATGAAATGAAAACATTTACCATGCCTGTGGCTGAGGAAGAAAATTTCAATACAAATGAAAGCAAAGCTGAATAAAATGCCAGAGCTCTTTCCAGCAATGGCAGGAATAAAACAGAATCTGTGTCCAGGGAGAAAGCAAAGTAAAGGGCTAAATTCTGCTTTTCAAATTGCACTGCTAAAAATCCAGGCTAATTATTTGCTTATTAGTTATTAAATAAAACTTCCTTTTCTCCATCCTCCCTACCGCCCAGGCAGAACACAGCTGTCGAAATCCCTTTCTCTCTTTGCCAAGATCAGCCCAGCCTTTTTCCATCACTCACTAACTCCCCCTTTCTCTACTGCATCTTGTTCAAGCTGCTTGTCCTTGCCTTTGTGCCCTGCATAATTCCCACTCTTCCCCACTTCACGTGCTACCCCTCGCGCATCCTCCGTGCCCTACGTACCAACTTCAGCATCCTCTGCATCTGCTTCTCTGCGAATCTCTTGGCATTTTCCCCTCCTGCCACTATTCACAGCTTTCCTGAGGTGCTTCACAAAGTCATTCCCCTCGTCTATTTTCAATACTTTTCGAAGAACCTTTTCTTCCGTGACCTTAAATAAACACAACTCTTGGTGGCTTCATCCACTTACCACATGACAATAGGAATTGTCGCTCCTCCTCTGCATTAGCCTCACTGAATGTGTAGCCCATCCAGCTTGGTGGCTGCTGTGAAGTGGTTTGTGAGCTCCGTGGGATGGGAACGGCGAGTTGGTGTGGGGTCCCACCTGCGTCGTGAGGAACGGCACGTAGATTTGGGTGCCTTCAAAGTAACAGCAGGAGGGTGCCTCTGACTCCGGCTGTGAGTCTTGCAGCCGGGGTATGGTGTGTGAGAGGTGGTGGGGCTAGGGAAGGGAGAGAGGTAGCCGGGACCTTGGGTCAACCTGGGATAGTTGCTGGTCCCCTGCCCATAACGGGAAGCCCTTGATGTCTCATCAGCTCCACCTGCCCACAGACCTCCGTGGGGCCGAGTCTGTGCCCAGCGAGTCCTGATCACAAGAGGTCAGACAGAATGGATACTCCTAAGTTATGCTGTCCCCACAAAAAAAAAAAAGATATATTTGGCTTGTTTTGATTGATAAATGTATTTTTCCAGTGGGAGTAAGCACCAGCATATCATGCCTTTTAAAGGCTGACTTTTCTTAATTGTCCTCCGTGGGTCTCTGAAGCGTCACACACAACTCTGTGAGGATCTGCAGACCACCGATGGGAAAGTGTTTACATTCACTCGTTGGCTTCCTCTGATCAGACAAACTATCAAAGCTACCTGAGCAGAGGTATTTGTGCTAGCTGAAGGCTTCTCTCAGCGGTCAGGGTGCACGCTGGAGGTAGCGAAGAGCAGTGATCTCTTCTGCACAGGCACTTTAAAGTAGCTATAAAGCCAGACAACTGCTTCTTGTGCCTACCTGCACGTATGCAAGATACCGTGTAAATTATAAGACAACGAAAAATCACACTGGCCGTTATTTATGTTGTGCAGATGATGCTCTGGCTAGGATTGTCACCCAAAACAGAGGGAAACTGAATGGCTCTCTGCTTAGCGGTACATCCTTCTGGCCCGAAGCCCTTAGGCTTCCCTGTCTTTCTATCCGTGTACCTACCTACCCAGGCAGTCTGTTGCATACCGAGTCTTTTGCAGACTGGGAATGTAACTAAGTCTGCTTTCACTCTTCTATCAATTCAGTTTTCTTTTTAGTAGATTTGCAGACTACTGGTGTGAATTCGTACCGTTATCAGACATCATTTTAGGAGGCATTTCTTCACGGAAAGGGTCGTTAGGCATTGGAATGGACTGCCCAGGGAGGTGGTGGAGTCACCATCCCTGGAGGTGTTTAAGAAAAGACTGGAGGTGGCACTTAGTGCCATGGTCTAGTTGGCATGGTGGTGTTAGGGCAAAGGTTGGACTCGATGATCCCAGAGGTCTCTTCCAACCAAACCGATTCTATGATCTTTTTCAAAGCCCATGTTTGAGGCTCAGCACAATAAAAACCTGAGTTGTTTATGTAAAAAAAAGTACTGGGTAGATAGTCTCAGCAGTGAAGCTGGTGTTTAGGCCTGTCCAACCACCCACGATTGTTTTGTTAAGGAGAATAGCCCACCTTTTGGTTGGATTTGGTTTTGAGGGAATCACACTGTGTTTCTCCCAGTCTCTGAACTCACCGGCCATTTTAAATCATGTTTTACAGTTGGTT
>NW_009595178.1:6990-52057 GCF_000690535.1 Cariama cristata | reverse complement strand
GAACAGAAGAGAGGCAGGTTAGTCCCCCGCTGAAGGAAGGACAGGTACCCAGGGTCCAGACGTCAGCATCAGGCCGGAGCCCAGGGGATGCTGACCTGCTGGAGAGGGGGAGGCAGCCGAGGGCACTGGGGAGAGATTTGGGGGACAAAGAGCACAGACCCACTGCAACTGAGGCATCACCACTTCAAATGGCAGTATTGCTTCGTTACTCGGCATTGTACTTTATCTTCGTTTAATTGGCTTGTACATTTACATGAATGAGCCGTTGCATAATTCTCGAATCGTAAACATTTCAGTGAATTTTCTGTCTCTTTTTGGTTGGGGCAAAGCTGTCTGTTTGTCCTGCCTCCTTGGAGATGGTTGTCGCCGTATCTTGTCAGATAGGCTCAATGACTCTTCTCTGTCTGGAAAGCCGCTTGCTTGTGCTTGCTGGTGCGAAGGTGTCTTGTCCCTGTTGTAGAGATTTACTTCATTGACACCAGTCTCCTGAGCTCGTAATAAGATGATCTTTTGAAATATTTGCTTTCAAAATATTTACTGAGAAACAACCCTCTCATCTCAGATCGTTGTTGAGAGTCGTACTTCTGTGTGCGCTCCTCGACTTCAGCAGTAAATGGTTTTGTTGTGCATCAGCTTCAAACTCTGAAAGGAAAATTGCTGGTGGAGCTGTGTCTGCAAATGGAAATGTTTCCCTTCAGACGGAGCCTGGTCCAAGGCTACCTGGAATTAATGGCATGGTTTTTTCCCTAAGGTTTCCCAATGCTGTGGATTCAATGTAACTGTGATGAGCTAGTTTATAAATAGAGGAATCTTCTCTATTTTTAGACTGCCTTTGCCTGAGCAGATGAGTGGTATTGGTAATAAATGTAGTTTCTTGTACATAGCAATGAGATTATTTGTATCTTTGCTGTTTTATATAAATATAGATACCCCCCGTTCAGAAAAAAACAATGGAAGAAATGTAGCTAAAATGCTGAATTGCGCGCAGCCCAGTGTGCTAGCAGACACTGAGCTGCTTCATTTTATGCTATTTGCGGTAAAAACCAAATAGAATGAGATGATAAACAAAAACCGGTGTAAAAGATAAACAAGGATCACTAAAGCCATGTTGTTTAAAGATTAAACATCACTGTTGTTTTTAACATTGCAAAACCAAGTCAGTTCCAAAATACCAGAACAACTTTATCACTTTTGACCTGTATCTAAAACTCAGTAGTTTTAACATTTTCTTTTGGTGTAATATGGTCAAGGCAAAGGATACAAAGGTGTTAGTATATATTGGGAGTAATTCTGCTGAAATCTTTAGACAAAATTTTCAGCTCGAACATGGAAAAATAGGATTTATTTTTTTTTTTTTTGGAAATCTGACTTTTAGTGAGAATTGAACCATTATCTTTCGTGCTCTTGCAAACCCCCTTCGTATGCATAGTTACGCTCTGACTTCAAAAGCATCCTGTATTTTAATTATATTTCCTCTGCTGCCTTGGAATTGCAGTTTTTCTGAGAGGAGAAAATCCAACTATATTTTGGAGAGATCTCAAAGTATAGATTTAGGAGACTAATTTTAGGCACTCAAGCTCAAAGCTTTGACCAATGGGGTTACATCGGTATAAACAACAGCAAAACCCAAATCTGGGAAAAATAACAAAGCAGAAAGATCTTCTCAAAGAAGGACAATCCAACTATAGCAAAAACTGCCAAGGATTACTGTAAGGCAATAATTAATGGCCATTGCTGCTGGGTCCCTAACTGATGCAGGGGGAATATTGATATAATCCTATTAGTGTGTTGCTCTCATTAATGTACTTACGTCAATTAGCTGAGCATTTTAGCAGAAAGGTGAATTTATGAAATTTTTTTCTCTCTATCCAACATTGATTTCCAGTGCAAAAATCAATTTTGAATAACCACCAAAGATCAAGGTCCATTAATGAATCTTATCTGACACTAATGTTGTCTAATTACATTAAAATGTCACAACTAATTTAATGGCATCAGAGCTCCCTGCTTCATAAACAAATACAAGTTTGGTTATTTTTCTAAAGAATTTAATTTTCAAACAGGAAAAACATGAATGGAAATTCCAGTTTTGATCATTTTCTACATTTCTGTCATTCGTAAGTGTTTTGAAATAAAGAATAAGAAAAACCTGGGCTCAACAAAACATTCACCAACATCTCACCAACCAAAACAACAGAGCTTTGGGGACCATTTAGAAGAATTTAATTGTCTTTGCCTCTTTCCTTCATTAAAGACTAAGAAAGCCCTGGAAAACTGGGCAACGCAGCCTGAGCTGCTCTTTGTGAACCTATTTCTGTCTTGGGACAGAAGTCGGATGATGCTGTGCTGACTTCAGCATTGGGCATCCTTGCGTGTGCGTGTGGCTGGTGCTTACGCCGTGGCTCACCCTCATCGCTGCTCCCGCTCCGTGCCACCCAGCACCCTGCTCTGCCCCAGCACCCATGTGCCACACTCAGGGCATGTGGGAGAAGGGGTGCAGGAGGGGGTAACACTGCGCTCTGCCCAGTCCCTGACCTGTCAGTCTGGTTGTAAGTGAGTGGAGAAGAAGAGGGACCAGAAACTGCAGTGAAGACGCCACAAGGGTTTTCATCACTCCAACACACTTGAGCCTTGAAAATGAGTTAAAATAAGACACTGAACGAACAACTCTTCAAATGACTGATAACTGGGGCAAAGAGGGGAGATCTTAACCTAATTCCCACTGAGGTTTTTTTTTTCCTTCAACAAAATAAAACAGCAGACTTCTTCACCGTTGCCAGAGCTAGAGCCTCAGTAAGAGACTACGAGAGATGCAGCCAGTGACTAAGTTTGGATACAAAAGCATTTCTGATTGGTTTCCCGCAAGATGAAATTCTGTTATAAAACCTGTCACTCATTTTCCATTGAAAGAGTAATTTGGGAAACCATCTCTCTTTGTGCTCTAACTAGGCAGCAGATGGCTCCAGATAAGTTTTACTTGGTCCTATTGATTTCACTGCAGGGATTTAATTTTATTTCTCAGCAGAGCAGATTAAAATATAGGAGATGCTTTATAGGCTTCAGAACTGACAGAAACCTGCCCCAAAGAAGCTACGGCATCAATCCGTCACCGAGATCACCGCTTTCCCTTGTGTCAGCTCAGAGACATCCGCTTCCTCCCCGCGGTCTCCTGTAGCATCATTGGGGTCCAGGGAATGGTGTTGGCAGACCCAGTGCAAAACACAGACAACAAGCAGACAAAGGAGAAACGAGTGACTCTGAGGAAAAGAGGCGCAATGTGATTTTTTTTTTTTAAAGACTATCCCCAGTGTGTGCTTAATAAATAATTAATTGCTGTTATTTCCAAGCTCAGATCCATTTTCACACAAATGCACTTTCAACTCCAGTGATAAAAAAAGAGGATGCTTTTTTGTTGATTCTTCTTCAGTGCAACCCTGAAGCAATAAACCAAATTGACTGCTAAATTTAGACAAGAATACAGTCTGGCCAAGTCATCTCAGAGTCCATAAATTTATTAATAAGCGAGATCAAGATGAGTCAGGAAAGAATCCCTGAGATGCAGAGCTGCTTCTTCTTTTAGTGGGTCAAGGATAGTTTGGGACACGAAACACACGTCGTATTCTCTGATTTACATGTCTAAGTCTAGGTTTATTCTCTTAAACTATGAAAAAACTACACTGAGGAAGAGCAACTGGCTGGCCAGCCCTGGGCAGGACTTCCCCACGCTGAGGGGCTGCTTGTTCCAGCCCGGCGACTCCACGCTTCTTCCTCTACCCTTGTGATTCCTCTATTTTTAAGCAGTGGGTGGGTAACATGCTCTTTTATAAGTAGTATTTCCTATGTGTTACCTAGCAAAGGAGTCCTTGGGCATCTATTTGAAGCCCTAGTTGGTGCCTGCGTATCTTTTTCAAAGCAGATGTGATGACTGATGGTCAGTCGTGTTCCTCACACAGTACCTAACCTTTTATCTCAGACTTTGTATGGAGGTGGCTCGGTATTTCACAATTTTTTTCCAGGTAAAAAACCAAATCCATAGTAAGAAAATGAGATCTGACTGTAGGGCTGCACAAGTGAGGATACAGCCAAGTAGAACATGGCAAAGTAGGAAAAGAAAGAGGTGGGATATGAATTGGGAATTGGTTCCCTTCACTGCAGGAAGGGACTGAACCTCACCTTCCCCGGGGAGGACAGCGGGCAAGGAGGTGCCACCTCAGAGTAGTTAACGGTGTAGTTTGTCTTACTGCCCTTCTTCATGTCCTTGTGCTTCATAGGCATGGCATGGCGTGGCAAGAACTTTTCTCCTGAAGAAGCCTGGAAGCTTCCCCAGGCACTGGAGATGCTAGAGCTGGCCTTTAGAGACACATCTCCTGTTCCTCTCATCATCTTCCTGCCCCAGACAATGCATTTCTCCTGCAAGGACAACACAGGTACAGCCAGTAGGGTCATAGATTTTATCACAGTTTCGTGTGGAACACTTGGGTAAACAGCCCCATATGGGGTAGACCTTGTGTCCAGAAACTGGTCAGTGTTGGATGAGGGACCAAAGCATTTGCTTAGAGTTACCTCTGTCTGTCATCTTCTCCTCCTGTCCATGCTGTCTCGTTCTCTCCCACCAACTCCTTTCATCTTCCCTTCTCTTCTCCCATTCATGCCCGGGGATCAGAGTCTGCAAAGGGCTCATTCAGCTTTGCACTGACAGATTCTGGCAACAGCTGCATCTGTAACAAGGAGTATATTAAAAACTGAAAAAGCTAAGAAGGAGCTTGGAAGCCAAAGATGTGGGGGAGGGAAGGTATCAGATGAGAATGGAAGTGCTCTGCACTACCTTCTCTTGCTGGAGAGCCTGTTTTCCTGCAGTAACGCACTTCTGCAGGAGTTACTGAAGGCAAACGTGAATGGGTTGTGTGATGCTGCTGTTGCTTTCTCTGGGGTTAGAGCTTGCACTCAGGAAAATTACAGCCTTTCAGTTACTTAGCAGGAATATCCCACTTTCGTCTACTTTGCCATAACACTTGTGTGTCCATCACCCTTGCGAGCCAGGGAGAGAAAAACAAGAACTCGTTTCTGTGCTTAGAGTACAAGCCCGAGGCTGAGGGACTGCCACGAACTTGACTCTGTCACTAACAGCATATAATTTAATCATCAAGTTTTCAATATTAATCAATAATTATGAAGATTACAACTCAGACTAACTAATGCAACCGCTTGAATTCATAGGCAGTCCCCCAGGTAGTAGCATGAATCCAACTCACCTTCTCCAGGTGGCTTCAAAGAGACTAATTACCTGAGTAAAGGGAGCAGAACTTGATCCACAACATCACACAAAATGATCGGTGTTTGCTCTGCTTGGCCAAAATTCACTGCAAAATGTGTCAGCACAAATGTGGGTGACATTACCACTGTGAAGAAATTAGGACGTGCTGAACATCGCTCTAAAAAACCGTGTTACCACAACGCACTGTACATGACAGCCTACCCTTCAGACCATGCAGCCCACCCCAGCCTGTCCCAGATTTGTACGCCTGTCCCACCACACTTGAACCTTGTACAAAGGCTGAAGACTCTGCTCTCAGAGCAATCAGAAGAGAATAAGGCAAAACTACTTTATTCAACACTGGTGCTGGCTTCCTTGTGCACAAAGAAACGATGAAATTGCTGCAGTTCAATTCCAGACTTCTGCCTTGAGTGATAAGGTCTTCATCTCCTTTTTCTGGCTCCCAAGAAGCTAATAAGAGTGCGACTAGATTTGTACCTTGTTTGGGTTGGAAAGCCTCAGGTGACCTGGTTGATCATTTGTGGGTGCTCGGTGCTTCTTTATCAGCCCCTGTGGGTTTTCTCATACCCCGTATTTCAAGGCTTGGTTGCCAACGCAGCCCCATGCTGGTGTCTTCTCACTGCTTGCCCTCTCCTGACCCCCCCTTTTACTGCATGTGCTGCTCTCCCCCGTACCCTGCAAACTTGTCCTCTCCTCCTCCAGTGTGAAGCTGGTTTTCCTCGGGCAGGATTTTGCCCTTGGCTAATGGGAAGGAGAAACATCACCACGGTTATGGGTGAAAGTCCCTCCACGCACATTCCCGGGCTACAAACTTGAAGTCGGAGATCATGGACATGAATAAGATAGCGCTCGTTGTGCTACCCGCTCCCGGTGACCGAATCTGCCCTCACTGGACTGTTTTCACAGAAGCTAAGAGAGAGAGACAGAGAATTCACAGCTCCTGGTGCCAGTAAAGCCTTTTGCACTGGTGAGGAAAGAGTTCTTGCTTACAAACACTTACTTAACAGTTTTGGGGAATTATTTTTTCCCCTTTAAATTACCCAAGTTCAGCACTTTACTGAGCAAACAGGGGACAGTCCCCTAGAAGTGATGACTGGTACCTATTTTCATCAGTGGCACTTCTCACATCTACTTGGCTATTCCTCTTAAATTGCTGTCTAATTTTCAGTATAAAGAGTGTCTAAGCTACATGCTTTCCATGGCTGCAGCTTTGTTAAAGACCTGCAAGAAAAAATAAGAGCTTTCATTGTTGTTTTAATTCCTTTGAACTTCTGAATTCAGCTTCCCCAAAACACATGTACAAACAATGCAGAAAGAAACCCGCTGTTTTAAAGAAAGCCCGGAATAAAGGTTGACTTATATTTTCTTGTCATTTTCTAAATTAAAAAAAACCAAGCAAATAATCACATTCCTGCAACTAGGACATTCACCAAATACCATGTATTTTGGACGAGCTGTTGGAATAAAAACTAAAATTAAAATAAATACATTTCCAGAGCGACTGATGGGTATAAACCAGGGATGTAGTTCCTGAGCACAGATCCATCTTCGGAACAGCAGAGAGCTTCATAAATGTGACTAAGGGTTGATCTACACATGACAAATAAAAGAAGCAGGTAAATACTGTTGTTTAATTGACTTCTACCACTACAAATCTAGGCCAGATGCAGCCTTGGCTTTCCAGTCATTGAATAAAGAGCCTCATACAAAGAAAAATCTATTTTGCGAAATACACAAGTGAAAGAGCTTGGAAGATCACCAAACCTAAACAGTTAAAAGCAATCGCGTTTCAATTAAGTTGAACTGAAACAAACAGGCTTTAGAAAGAACAGTAAACACAGAAATGTTTCACTGAGCATTAAGATGAACAAAGAGCATACATCTTCTGAAACGCCTTTTAAGAGCCATCTCATCCCAGCGCAGACACGAGACAGCGCGCTGCATAAAACTCCCAACTTCTCCCCGCCAAGCGAAGCACAAAAATTAAATAGTTTTTCCTCTCTGTTTGAGATTAAATAATGGCAAGAGAGCCATCTGAAGCAAAAGGGAAAGAAATGGCCGCACGGTATTAAGAGAGTTAATTATAGATGCAGATTAAAAGGCAAGACTGAGTGGTGGAAGAAAAGGGAAGAGTAACCTCCGGCGCAGAGATACTGACATGCAGCAGTTGTCAGTCACCTAGCAACAAGTTTCCTATCCCTGCTGTGCTCTTTAATTCAGCAAATCTGCTCAGGATGTTGGGCTGTTCTCCTGACAAAACGCATTATGTAGTAGACTAAAGGATACAAAAATCCACTGTACACAACACTCTGCTCCCTATTGACCACTGATCCTTTCTCTCAACCCACAAAAGAGGCTTGCATAATGCTCTGAAAGGAGAAAAGTCTCAACAGAGAAAACATTTGCTTGTAATTGAGATTGACTACATAATGAAAATGATGTTCTTTTTTAAATTCAGCTTGTTGAGGCCATGCTTTTTGTCTCCTGGCTCTCAAAACCCATCCCTGCTGGGAAAAGGGGCAAACATTGTACAAACTCAAACCTGTGGGTTTTTTCGCTTCTTTTCACTGGAAGCACACACACGCACGCATGCACGCACATGCATTTTGTGGCTAAATGGGCAAGACCAGCTCCTAAAGACTTAAACAAGTTTGAAAAAAGAGAAGACAAATAAGAAAACTGCAGCGTGTTCCTGTGTTGGAGGGAAGCTGCCTTCATTCTGAAGGCAAGCCAGGGTGCAGAGGAAGGCAGAATATATTTTATAATTGTTTTGACTAAGAAGGACCAGTGTCTGAGAAGAAGAGTCGCTTTATTACTGAATCCATGCGAGAAGTTATAAGCAAACCCACGTATGACCTGTGCACCTACAGACACACTCATCCCTACCTCTTCATTGAAGTCCAGACTGTGCTTTGAGATAATGATTATCTAAATATGAAGAATAAACAGGAGGGTGAGTTTAAAAGACCTAAGTCTTGACACATTGAACTCTTCTGTGGTCTGTGGCAGAAGTTTGGGTGAGTGCTCCTCACAGAGCAGACTCACTGCTGTCATCACCCAAATAGCTGAGGGTGCTGGACCGGGAGTGCTGGGTGTCTTCCTAAGACTTGATGGTAGGTCTTGTCTTGAGTCCAGAAGCTAGTAGAAGGAACGAAGAAGCTAACGGGAGAGAAACTACAGCCCCCATCCAGCTCACATGGATGCCCACAGCAAACTCAGCAGAAGAAAACAAGCCCTCTGAAGAGAGATTTGAGCCCAATGGACACACTCAGATCTTTGGGATGGAAGCGGTTCGTTTGTCCTGTCTGTAGACCATCTAATGCAGTGGAGGGTCAGCATCCTGGGGGCGCAGATCTCCACGAGTGCAGATAATGGCAATAACACATAACAAGCTTTTCTGTTGACATTAACCAGCTGACTCTGCAACTCCAGATAAACCAGTGGTCACATCCAAAATTATCTGGAGTTCCTTGTGAAATAAGATTAATCAGGCACATCAGTGTGGAGCACGTCGTTACATCCAAAACTGAGACTGCAGAGGAGAGGCAATGATCCCAATGAGTCCCAGAGCACAGCACAAGTAGGGAACATCACGAAAACCCAGCTTCCTTGGATAACAAAACAGGCTCCCTGGCAGAAGACTCATCGCTCCACTCTCTAAAGCGCTGGTGGTGCAGGTAGAACAGCACCTTCCTCCTTGGACATCAGAACTGCTTTCTCTTCATGCTCCAGAGTAAAAAAAAGTCATGTGCCTGGGCACAAGGAAATGCAGCAGTGAGATTTGTCCCCCAAAAATCTACACAAAAGACTGAAAAAACACCTTTGTTCCCCAACTAAGAGAAGATGGGAAAGGTGACAGTTTAATTTATAATCCGATGCTCACAGAATGGCATCACTTGGAGGCTGTAACAGGCCAGGATAAGGCTGCTGGGTACAATACTTCATCCCATCAAAACAGACCCACTTGCATTTCACTCAAGCTCAGCTGTTTCCATCCTCTGCTCTCCTAGAGAGGGCAGGGATGAAAGGCAAGGGCCATGGTTCACCCAGTGGCTATTTCTAGAGGTGATGAAACACATTCCCCACTTGTACCTATAACCCCCAGATGCCCATTCCTGCCCAAATGGCTCCTTCCCTTTGTGGGGCTGAGCACCACCAAGCCCTGGCTGGATGTGTTGCCACCACTGTTGCCTACAAAAGGGGAGAGATTTGGTCAAATCTCGCCTGGTCCTCAACTTCGCTCTGCCCAACTGGCCATCTGTTTCCTTGTTGACTTCATCCATAGAGCCCAGCTCGTTGTACGGGGCTGCTCTGAGCCGTAGCAAGTTGAGGGAAAAAATTGCCAATGGACGTATTTCAGTTGCTAGCTTACACTCAAATCTTGGGGGTTTTGTGCTTGGCACAGCGGAGCCAGGGACAATTGGTGTGGGCTTTCCTTTGGGATCATCTCACAGAATAAGGATAATAGTGGAATAATGCTTTGCTAATAAGAGATGGGTAATGCTGAGTTTATTCTCTGGCTTATTGAAACATGTTTAACAATTTCTCTTCCATATCAATGCTTTTGCCAGTCTTTTCCATTGGTTTGTGTATCAAATAACAAGCTACGTTCTTTGTTTCGTTTATTTTAATAGCTGTGATTTTGAAGATAAGGAGGGTTAATGTAAGCAGTATTCACTCCAATGTGAATATAACACAGCCTGTTAAAAAATAAAGGATTAGGAAGGGCTGCCATGAATGTGTTGTGCACCCACAACCAAGAAAAAGTAGACTTCGATTTTTAAAGGTTTTTGTCTTAAAAAGGATTGTTCCTTTGAAAACGATCAATTACTTTTCAACATTTTTCTTCCTCTTTTTAAACAAAATCAAAAATTATTTTCAATCAGAAGATTAAAAATTGCACAAAAATTGTGAAGATGATTTCAACCGATAAATATGAACTTAAGGGAGAGCCTCACGAAGCTGGAAACAATAGGAAGGTAATGTGCAACAGTAGAAAAGTGGGTTCTGTGAACCCCCCAAAGAGATGCTAAAAACCTGAAATAGTAGAAGGTTTAGAGGAATGCAGTGGGAAAAAAACCCAAACAAACAGAAGATGTCAGTAATTGTGGTGCTGCTGAAATACATCTTGCTATCTCCAGAAACAGGGTAGTATTGTTTACTATAGAATTTAAGACCCTCTGTCAGTCAGAGAGTGCCGACAGATTTCACAAAGAGTTACAAAGAAAATTCCTTGTGAAGGAGTTGGATCCATCGTAGAATATGCAAGAGTCGAAATTGCTGAAAAAAGGAAAAAAAAAGCCAAGCGGTAACTCCTACTACTATAGAATGAAAAGAAAGCATAAAAGTATTTACACTTATTTCTGGAGCTTTGTAAATATGGTCAACAGGGGGGTTTGTTTAGATCTACCTACAACAACAACCTGTGTAAATCCTGCCGTAGCTTAACTCTGTGTAGCTCCTCTCCTGCTGAGCCAGTGCACACCAGCTGCGGCGGGGACCCTGTCTTCTAAAAGCAGAATTTCTGCTAAGCAGGTTATTAATTTTCAGGTATAGTTTTTAGAAAAGTTTTATCTCAGAAAAGATAAAATTAAAGTGGACACTGGGGTCGACGTGGAATAGTTGGATCACGTCCCACCAAAAATAGGAATCGCGAGGGATTCTCCTGTTGATATTTTAAACTTTTGTTCGTGCGAGTTTTAATCAATTAAAATGCATTATCTACCCTCTTAACTTTCTCAGAGAGGATTATCTGACATTTACTATTCACCAGTTTTGCTGAAAAGGTTAATAGTTCACAGGCTGAAGTTAGAAGTAAACAGAATTGATCATTCCTAATGCTTGGGCTGAAACGGAGGGGCTTTGTGTTGACAGGCTAGGAGATGTAATGAGCCTCTAGTACATTCTTAAGGCTTGTTTCATTTGCTCTGTGAATGGGGAAAGTAAAATTATAGTCTATAGGTGTTTTCCATGGTTCTTTCATAAGCAGGCCTCCTGACACCAATTAAAGAGATTATGTCATCAACTGAAAAGAAAGCTATAACCTTGTATGTTAATGCCGTGATTACTAAAGACAGGGTCACTGGACCCAATAGAACAGTGAATGACCTTGGTGAAATTAACTTTGGAGCTCAATTCCTAATTAACTGTTTTCAATGAAAGAATGTGTGATTTCAGGCTATTGGTCAAAATATTCACTTTTTTCTGTACAAGGACTTGGCCACCAGAAGTTTGTCTCCAGCAGCAAAAGAAAACAGGAATAAGATTAGGAAATGGCAAACAGCATGTCCAGAGCTTTCTGAAAGCAGATATTGTGCCCTGGATATTTTGCCTGAAAAACCTTATTCTTTTGAGTCTTCTTTGCCCACAGTGCAGAAATTACAATCCTCAGGAGGAAACGACGCTTTTGACGTATAAAATATAAGCATGTATTTATAAATATTATAAATTTACCATTTTTTAAATGGAATTGCAGCATATACAAAATTCTGGTCAGGGAAACTGTATTTTTTAACATTGGAAGAATGTGAAAGAAGACAGGGAAGCATTTTAAAGCAGCTCTCTCCATTCCCTCTCAGGTAAGGGCAGTGATGCTCCAAAGGGAAGGCAGATGCCAGAGTACCCCTTGACTTTGTCCGCTGTGTATCACGGGCTGATCCCTATCGGAGATGCACACTCCTAGTGCTACAATAGTAGTAGGGGCTGTGTAGTCCCCTTGAAGCCGTTGCTTGGCACTGAACCCATCTTGGATCTCTATTCATCTATGCTAAAGCCACACTCGTGCATGCTTCACTTTAACAGGAAGAAATACACATCTGAAAACATTTTCCGCACTAATAACCATCTGATCTGGCTGTAAAAGATGTCAGTTTAACCTGTTAGTCTTTTTCTGCTTTCTTAAGTAACTCTTTTTAAGTATGGTCCAAGTCATATTCAAACCGGGAGCGCAAGCCCTGAGGATGTTGCTAAACCAATACTCCAGCAAACAGCAAATTCCCCTTCAGAATTGTTGCAAAGTTAATGGTGACTTTTTCCGTGTGTAGAAAGACTTCAGACCTGAGCTACCCATATGAACAGCTTCTACTTCCATGGGGCTGAATTTATGGGGTCAAACGTTATGCCTGTGCCAGCTCTGAGTATGGCAGAGGTTTCTTCCTCTGAAGGCCATGAGCAAGGCAAGGATGGTGGCTACCCAGGGTGTTAAACTGTCCCCAAGCCAGGACAAGCTGTGGGGCTCTGGACCTCCTTCTGCTACCGAATTGTGAGATGGAGCCGATTCCCCTCAGTGGCCGCTCTGATGGGATGAACATCGAAGTAGGTCAAGGAGAAGCAGGAGCCTCTCCCATCTGCCCAAATCTCATTCTACAAGAAGTGACTAGACAAAATGTCCTCGAGAAAGCCCACAGTACCTGATGCTCGGAGACAGCAGAGGTATCTACGTGCCATGGGCAAAACCTCAAAGGGAGCCTGTAGCACAGCCAAGGAGTGAGCCAGCTTCCTGAAACTCCATCTCTGTTCGCAAACCACATCTGTGCCAACCATACAGCGTTGCTGGTTGACCACTGGGCCAGCTGCTCCTCTCCTCACGTAGAACGAAAATCTGCCTGGGCTTGGACACAGGCATTCACTGTTCATGGGAACGCTCTGAAATAACAGAGTGCAAAGTCTTTTCCCACGGTCACCAGGTTAAAAAGGAGCGTGCTTAAATGGGGCTCCAGCTCTAGGGGACAGCTAAAGAGATTGAAGGACACGCACTGGAAATTAAACTGGTGTGATCTGGATAACATCGCTGATACCTGCCTGGAGATACAGCGTGCCGACAGGATGGCTTTAATTAAACATAAAGATCTGTGAAACCTCTGACCGTGTAATACAGGCGACACAAAACGTGCGATTCACTTCAAATCCGACCAAATGTGGGCAGCTGCCTTCTCTAAGAACCAAGAAAACAAAAGCTCATATAGCTTTCTGGCTTTATTTTTATTGCAGGTCAAAAATATACCTCTTGGAATGGGCACGAATGGAACCAAAGAAGCCCCGGACTCGGGTATCGCCAACCTCCCAGCGAGTTCAGCCTCCCAGAGCACACTTCAGATAACCACCTCTCACACTCCGGCCTCTGGCTAATAAACGGCAAAGGAGCAGTTAGTAAATTCGCTGAAAGGTGCAATTAAAAGCAATCGGGACGTTCTGCCTGCTGAAAGCAATGTATTCTTTACTGCTTGTTTGCGGAGGCGGAAAAAGAAAAGGAAAGGAAAAGATTTCTCCCTTCACTGTGGACCACCCATGAAACTTTTTGTCTCCTGATTCTGACACCAGAAAGAAAAGAGATACTTGTTGCTTACAACGATGCCTCGAGCTCTCATGTGCATTTCTCCCCATCCAGTAAGGCTTTGGGAAGCTAATTGCATTAACATGTTGTTCGAGTAAAAACAGGTGTTGCAACACCTGCATTTTCTAAAGCTGAATTTCATTAAGAATCTGCATTTTTGGAGGGTTGAGGCATGTGGTTTATACAGACGTGATACTCTGGGGCTGCACAGAACCCCTAAATTGGAGAGGTTAATAACTTGCGCTAGGAAACCCTGCAAATTATTGACTACCAGAGCTAAATCCTGGGTACTGCTGAGCTACCTGCAGGAATTCGGCACGAGAGTGATTTTCAGAGAGTGGCAGTGGAGTCAGTTTGTGCGATTAACCTTTTGGCCCATGCTGTAGCCTTTGCCTGGACCCGACGACAGTGCTCAGCGCTTTACAGGATGCAGCTCCTTCGATAAGGCCTCTGAGCCTGAGGAACCCAAGCCAGCAGGCTCTTTGCCACCATCTTCATTCAAGAGCCAGGTCAGAGTGAATGAGTAGCTTTCAGTGAATAAATATTATGGTTGCAAAGAACATGACAGCAACAACAGTAAGGCTGGAAAGCCTCCCGGCACTGAGGATTTCCTAGGAACAGGGAGCAGCTTATGGGCTACAAGGGCTGAAGTAGAAGATCTGCTTACTCACATGAGTAAGGGCTACTAGCAGTAGGAAGGATTGCAAGATTAAGCTCTTAAGGAATGAAGTGCTAACGGGTCTGACAGTGAAATGGCTCTGCAGTTGCTTCCACGGTTGCGGATATGGCCTGTGACATAACACACTCAGCCGCGCAAGCTTCATGTGCACATGTCCATGTCGTAATACCAGCAACCTGCTAAGTGCACATAATCCCTTCCATCAGAGACGCAGAGTTAACTCCTTGTAAAAAGCATGTTAAAATCCTGAGAGTATACATTGCCGGGTGCCAACACTCATTCACATGGTTAATTCTATTAGGTATTATTAGTCTCATTATTATTAGTCTCATTATTATGACTAGCCTCATTACTCACATCCAGCCTGACCACACTCTCATGGTCCCTACATAAAATACTGCGTGGTTTCATTCCAGCTCACTACAGCTTTCAGTCCAACCAAATCTTTTGCTGAAACTTGCCAGCTGCCAGTGACTGTGGAGAGAACTGGGTTTTTTCCCCTCCATCCCTCCTGGGTGCAATGACGAGTTGCCTATCTGGAATGCAGTACTTCCCTGGGATGCCTCTTGCCCTGGACACACAGGTTAGAAACCCATCACAAGGGAAATAATTTAATTACTAGTATCAATGAAAACATTTAGTTCAAAAGCTGTAGCACAGAAAAGCAGCGGCAGGCTCTAAACATCTTCCCCAGAAAGCAGACTTGCCTTGTAACGATGCTGGAATAATATTTTCCAAAGTAGAAATGAGAGATGAGCAGCAGAAGTGACCAACATCCGTTTCCTTCCTTCTGTTGTGGGCTATTTTCAGATATGATTGACAATGTTTTTCCTACCTCCTCCCTCTGAAGTGCAATTATTTTCCAGCAAATACGCACTTCCTTCCTCCTTCATCACTATGAGCAAGTGCACAGACCCTGGAGAGCAGGTACTTTCTATGCGTACGAAGATGGCAGTGTGTTTCCACAACTCTTTTTCACTGGAGCAGCCTTCCCAAAGCAGCCTGACAAACAGGAGCGGCTGTGCACAGCCCCGGAGAGTCTGCTGAGGCTCCAGCATGGTCAGCTCTTCCCAGAAGATGCTCCAGCAGCAATTTCCACATGCGCTAACAACAGTAAAACGTTGCTTTTGTATAGCACTGTCCTTACCAGCAGATCTCAAAGCCCTTTGCAACAGCAGCACTGCGATCTCCTTTTCTCAGACAGGAACAACCGGTCCCTTGGTCATTGCGGAGGTCATTATACAAGCAAGAACAGAAGAAAAGGCACTTGAGCTCCCCAGCCATGGCTCCAGCTCCTAGGCTACACTACTCCTTCTCCCCAACAAGAACTAGGGAAGGTGATAAAGCTACTTTTATACAGTTTGCTGATGGAAAGTCAAGCCTATATCATAGCAACCTTGATATTCACATTTAGGATGCCTCTGATTTAAGTTGTTGTTTGAGAGGTCTTCTCCTTCACCATGTGAAGTCCAACCTGTAAAGGCAGGACTTGTAAAACACAAGAGGCAGTGGGTATGCAGCTGCAGGACTGTTTGAGGAAAACACTCTGGAAGCACAACTTGAGACAACCTTCCCTCAGATGAGGTGGGATGCCTTCTCTTCCCGAGCTGAGCGCCTGGTGCCAGGTGCCTCAGAAGCCCCTGCTCTCCTACGCACGGACAAGGGCTAACGGCAGCGCGGGCCATTGCCCTGCCTGGGTCCAAGCTGGTGTCCCAGGAGGGGATGAAGACTGAGCCAGGCTGCAGATGGCAAGAATCATAGAATCATAGAATCATTATGGTTGGAAGAGACCTCAAAGATCCTCAAGTCCAGCTGTATACCCAATCCACCATGCCCACTAAACCATGTCTCAAAGAGCCACATCTAATCATTTTTTGAATGCCTCCAGGGATGGTGAGTCCACCACCTCCCTGGGGAGCCCGTTCCAATGCCTAACGACTCTAACAGTGAAGAAGTTCTTTCTAATGTCCAGCCTGAACCTCCCCTGGCGCAAAGGAGCTGGAGCAGTCAGGGTGAACTTCTCTGGACCTTTCCCTAATCTGGCAGTGTTTGAGCACAAAACCTCAGGCTTTTCGTACGTTTTCATTCATTTGTACAGATACGTTCATGCTGTGATTCTTCCAGGTTTTTCCTGTTTCCATTCCTTGGGGAAGGATGAGCCAGGCACAGCCAAGCCATCTTCTGCCAGCGGTTACCTGCTGCTCTTTGTCACCGTGCTCCAGCCTTACACCATGAAGGAACTGCTCCTCTCAGCCTTGCTGTGCTCTTTTCGTCAGCTCCGATTTATTTTTCCTGACAAAAGGAACTGGAGCCCTCTTGTGTTGAATTTTGAAGTTTGCATCAATCTCTTTAGAAATCCCTTTAGATTAAGCCACCCCAGCTTCACCGGGATGCTGCGGAGGAGCTGCTATTAATAGGAACCCGTCCGCACTCCTCGGCTTCGCTTTGGTAGCAACATTACACACAACGATACTCCAAAACAGATTTCAGCTTCAAAGGGCACAGATTTAATTATAAAAAGACAAATAAAAAAATCTTATGATAGAAACCCAGCCTACTCTAATCTCAGCTGCTGGCAAAGGTGGCTTTTTAATCACTAGAGTTTAATTAATAGGGTACAATATATGCCAACCACGTAGGAAGCATATATTAGAAAGAGCAGTGATGAGTATAGGATTTGCAATTTCACTTGAATTTAAAAACGGCGTGGAATAAATCAATCTCTGTTCACTCCTGCTACAGAGCTGTGCAAAATTACTGTTTCCACTGAGGGGAAACTCGGAGTGAGTTTCCCTAAACCTGCGATGGTTCAGGATGTGGCCGTGGTAGAACAGCACACACGCTTTGGAGAAGGCAGCATCCTAACTGCTGAGAATTCCCAGAATTATTTGAAACTGATGTAAATTTGGTGGTTTTTTTTCATTAGTTTTATTCATAAGTTAGTTATTCTATTCATAAGTTATTCATTTTCTGCCTCGTTTAGTGACGTCAGCTTGACAGCAAAAGCTGATGTCGAAACCACTTTAAATACAAGTATTGGTATTTTATTTTGAGAAGCTATTATTTATACAACCACAATCATGCCATTTTTTCAAAGCTGGGGAAAACCTAGGATTATATTTGCCTTAGGTTTGTAGGTGGGGAGATATTCTTATTTGTTGTAATACACTTCTGATAAAAGTTGCTATAAAAGAGTCTATTCAAAGACATTTAAAATTGTTTCTACTGCAGAGTCATTTAAGACATCCTAAAAAAATTGTTACCTGTGCTCTTAAGTCCTATATACAGGCTTCCAACAGTCTCTAGATGGGGGTCTTAATTCTATATTGCGCCTTTTAAGGCCATTTTATTAGAAGTTAATAGTACTATTATTATTTTTTTTCATTAAGTGTTGTTTCTGTTGTTGTTATTTGCTGCAAATTGCAATGGTATTTTACAGACTTGTGAGATGAGGAGGTCCTTGCCTTCTAACACTCACACTCTAGCTCAGAGACACAAGAACTGTGGAATAACATCCCATAGTACGTGGCCTTGTAGAGACACACTCCCGATGAAAGTCAGCCTTAAAAGGTCCCACGAAGGAAGCAGTTTATAAAGAGGGTTTTGAAGACAGGGAAAAAGAGGGGTCACATTATTAGCATGAGCTGAACCCCCTCTGCCATCAGTGCAACACTTGGAAGACTGAGACTCAAGACTTTCCTAGGCAATGTACTCAGTAGCAAAGAAGTAGGCGCAAGTGTTGTGCTTTCACTGCTTTCATTGCACATTCTCGTCTCCCCTGTCTCTAAGTCCAATCCAAGACCATGTGTTTGCTCTGTGAAAGAGAGAACCTAAGCCATGGACCAAGATTCTCTGCAGTGACCAGAGTTTTCCAAGCTCCTAGCTTGTAAGACAATACAGGGACATGTTTTTTTATGAACTGCTGAGATACCCTCTCAAAATTCAGGCTTTTTAAAGATGCTTCCAGTTGTTCTTTTGGAAAAAAAAAAAAGTATTAATAAAAAATACCCCAAAGCATTAATCACGTCAAAAAATCTGTCTACATCTGGTTAGCAATGTAGATATGTTCAGTACAGATGAAGGTCGTGTTTCTCCATTTTGCTTCCTGGTTCTCGCCATATGCCAAAGATCACAACTATAATCTGACACCGAAGCGTTTTCAGCACATGATCCGTTTCCTCTGCTTGTGGTTAAACACAACACCTACAGACAAAATGATATTTTATGGTTCAAGACTACAGTAACAACTGGAAGAAATAACTTACAGGTATTTCAGCCTTTACTGTCTGGATTGCGGAGCGCGTCAGAGATTGAAAAACAGCGTGCAGTTGCTGACTTTCATCACGGCACAGCTGAAATGGAAATAATTGATGCCGATAGTACCTTTCACTGAGAGAGAGTTCCTAATACCTCATGCAAACAGCAGCTGTGTGTCGGAGAGATGTAGCGGTCTAACGAAGCAAAGAAGGAAGGCTCCGACAGAAGACATTACGGTAATGTACTGTAATGGGACTTGCTGATTTGAATAAAGTAGCATGTTAAACACTCCACAGTCTCTTTACTGTGCGCCATGGCCCTATTTACAACTCTATATTTAAGATATTTGCACTTGATACAATTTGAGACAAGCCAACATGCCCAGATTACAATATTTTTCCATTTATTTTATTTTTAAAAATTTAAAAAGGATACATAGAAACTTTGCCCCTTGGTGGAAAAGTGACAGCTATGAACAAGCTTTGCGGCAGCATTCCCATCGTTTACCTCTTGGATGCATCTTTTGAAATGAAACGTTTGTCCCAAGCCCAAGGTCAGCACAAAGTCACCTGTCACTTGTAGAAACACTACCGGTCTCAGAAAACAGCTAACACTTGTTTTTGTAGTGATTAGAGCAATAAACATGCTTTATTACCCATTCATAATGGAAATAAACCCCCGAACGTTAATAAACTTACCTATTAATAGCTGCAGAGCAGCATAGCCCATGTTGTACGCATGGTATTGTGCCTTGGCTGAGCACACGTGTTCCAGCTGAGTCAAGCACATACTGTAATAAAATCGGATGATGGATGCGATGATAATGTATACCATTAAATGATTACAGTCTGCTGCTCTCTTGACCTCTGCAGTGCTTCAACCATCTTCTGCAATCTAGCCTCTTCTTCTACACCCAGATTAAAGTGTCCATTGTTCCTTCTGCTGCTGCCCACCCTTCCCCAGAATATCTCCCTCCGCCACCTTCACCTTCTCAAACGTGGTTGCCTTCATCATCCATACAGAGTCACTCGTGGGCCTGGTCCTACCCGGACAGGCTGGGTGCCGTAGACGACTGCCCTATGGGAAGCTGGTGGGGCTACTCCTGCTCAGCCCCCTGAGCCACTGGTCTTGGCCTAGGGGAGAATTAGACCCTAAGGACCTGATCCTCTTCCCATCCTTTCCGTCCGTTGAGATTGCAGCTCACATTTATAAAAGGAGGCATAGTTTCTTTAAGGTACAAATTTCATTTGTAGTTTTAATTAAATTTTATGTTTAACTTGAAATGCAAACCTGTTTTCTTCAAAGTTCCTTGACATAATTTTCCTTAAAATTAAGGAAACTTAAAATGAAAAATTCTCACAGAAATGGAAATGCTTAATTTTGTTAATGGCAAAATAGCTTTTTATGAACAGCCTAATTAAATCTACATGATTCATAACTTTCTATAAGAGCTGAACCAGTGATTATTTTTTTATTTATTTGATATTTGTCTTGGCCAAGAGATTTTGCAGCTAAATCTTTCTCCCTGTTTTACCCAGGGACCCAGATGAGCTCTGGGGCTCAGAGCTGCATGTCCCGCGTGTTGTTCTTAAAGCATCTCTTGTAATGTCTCCCTGCTCCTCAGACATCGGTCTGCCTATGAAGGTGGCATCTGCTCATTAATTATTTGACTGTTTTGCCTGGTAGTCTCCCTTTAACACATCAGGAAATGAAGAGTGTCACTGCTGTTGGAGTGTTTCTGCATACATATTTAACATCTTTCCTATAGGCCCAGACATTTCCTAAAATCCTCCAGTGGAGGTGTGGATTTGGCTGGTGCACAAGAATTTGATGGCTGCAGGTTGTCTCTGGTGCCTGTAAATCGGGACCTCTTGGCTTAAGAAGATCGTGCTGAAGAACATGATGCTGAAACCTACTGACTACTACAAACTAAGAGGAGCTCCGTGTGTGATTTTTTTGCCCCTTTTGAAGGGTAAAGATAATCACGAGCCGACATCATCCATATCAGGATACCATGCCATGTGATACGAAGCCAAAGAGGAGGGCTAACACCTTGGCATGCCCCATGCCTCCAAGAGTTGGGCAGGACCACGCAAGACCCCGTGGTGTGGCGGTCCCCAGCTGCTCATCGCTTTTTTGCTGTGCAAGGAGCCTTCCGCAATGTGCATCGTGGAACAGGATGGCCAGCAGCATCTGGCATGGGGGCGGGGGGACAGCCTTGAAGTCGGGGAGAGCTGTGACACTACGCTGCCGTGTCACGAGCTGCTACTGCTCGTAGGGCCGTGGAGAATACATGAGAATTGACAGTGAGGTCAGGGAGATAATATGAAGGAGCTAAAGCAGCCGGAAACCTGGAGAGAAAATGACAAGTTCTTTTGCACTTTTTGAAGCTGAACCTTGTTTACTTCTGGGGACAGATGATCTGAAGAACTGATATAAACTAGTGGGTACGTTAGAAATTCCAGGAAACTAAGGGAGCATCCTCTTAGAAACATGGGGGTAATGAGTAGCAGAGGGAAAAAAGGCAAGGATAATTTCAATCAATAAAATCAATCCTTCCAGAATTTTTCATTTGATTTAAGGAAATATGCAGAAGACATCTCATTGGTAAAAAAACCACCTAACAATACAATCAAATGTATTCATGCGTGACTAGAACTGAAGTGTAATTCTCTCAATGACACGATGGTCACCCTGTGGTTTTTTTTTAGCGTATATGGGGGAGGAGGGAGACGGCAGTCAGCCAGTAGCTCCCCTGACAAGGCAAATCTTTCATCGTGCATAAACCTAACGTAATTCCCTTCTTGCCACATGAACCGTGCTGTGGACACGAAATTCCTGGTCCGTAGCATTCTGTGAGCAGGTGTAATAGGGCAGGAACCGCTCGGCACAGGTTAGGTTCAATGGAGAGACAATTTGCCGAGTGTCTCAAGTTTAAGTGTATCCCGTTTTAAGTTCTGGAATGCAAACTGGTCGACAAACTTTTGTGAATTGGACCACAAGTCATGATTAATTTATCAAGCTGTTCTAAATACATCAACTAAAATAATGGAAATATAAACAAATGTTATGTAATTCCTCCTTGCCTGTGCTTGGGCCCTGCTTGTGATGGGGGAAATATAAACTGAACTAGAGCGTATAAAAAGATTTCCAAGAAAAAGCCTTTGTTTAATGTTCCCTGTGCATCAGATATTCCACTTGCCTCCCAGACACATATATTCCAAATCGTGTTTTTGCTGTCCACAGAAAATTCCTCCATCTATTTATACTTTCAAATCTATGGTCTTGTACATTAATAAATAGTAATGAAGTCCTGAAGTAAATACCAATGTTATGGTTTCACTGGAGATCTTGCTGACATTTATAAATATCTGCAGCTTTCATGGTTCAGGACACTGGCAGAGCTCACAGATTCTGTTAAACTTTATCATGTAATTGTACATACGGTCTCTCTTTTGAAAGTATAATGCATGGGGTGTATGGAATATTTCTGTTAGGCAGCACTGCATGTATTTTTTTGCTTTATCAAAAGCTGTGTTTCTGTGTGGGTGTATCTTTGCTGACCTACTAAACCCACCATTTTTCATCGCAGCTGACACCAAGCAGCACACATAGTCTGGACTTTCCCAAGCTATGGAAATATCGCTATCTCGTGATTACTGACTACTCTGAATTAGTCATACATTTTCACATCTGTCCATTTATATGCCAGGAGATAATCCAACAAGACTAATAGCCATTTCACTTCTTGTGTATGCCTTTGTCTATCAACAGGATTACAAGACTTGCTTCCCCGTGGTGGAAAGTTTAGCTCAGTGACCCAAGAAATACTTTCCGATTGAACGCTGTTGTTGCCCTGCTCCAAAAGGTAAGAGAGAGGAATTTCACGATACAGCCTGGAACTGAACCTGGCATGGGACAATCCTGAGCCAGGGATTTTGCTGTTGTGGTGAGGCCAAGTTGAAGAGCTGAAGGGCATCAGTAGTAATTAGTTTGAGTCTGGCTTATCCCAGAGATGTTTAAGTGACCAAGAGCAAAGGACTTGGGATGGAAATGCATTTCAGTCTCCGATTCCGGGGTGGTACAGTGATCTCTGAGTCAGTTTCTTGCTGAAAGCTCCTAATTGTGCAGTACTACCTAACTCTGTGCACAAAGACAAATGCCATAACATACATTCCTTCAATAGACAGAGTCCAGTATCTCACATTTATACCAAAGGATGGGGAAGTGGGAGGGAATTCTCAACTCCAGAGAACTCTGTCAAAGTATAACTTTGCTCCTTGTACAACAGGGAAGATCTCCGCTGTCTCTGGTCTCCCAAAGGTCCTCCCATCTGAGCAGGAATCCAATAGCTGCAGTCCCTCATCTCTGCTAGAACTGGTAGGCAATTGATAACTTCCAGGTAAAATAACAGTTAAAGCTCCCTTTTTACATGGTTAAACTTTCACACTCCAAGATAGTCCCATGCTCAGTCGTCCCTTATCTCACATGAGATTTGATGGAGGCCTCGGGACAGTCAGAACGAGAGGAACTGTTCAGACAAAACTTCCTCGGGTTGTGCGCAGAAGATGTCATGCAGATGCAGATGCTCCCAGTAACTCTGCACTGCCTACCTGGGATGATGAAAGGAACTTCTGTCATTTGCTAAATGGATTCTGCCAATACTTCTGAAGCCCTAACACCATGCACATTTAAAGGAAGTTAAAAGTATTATGTGTTATCTCTTTGGGAAACTTTTCATAGATGGCTGTTTAGTCTGGAGAAAAGGAGGCTGAGGGGAGACCTGATGGCTCTCTACAACGACCTGAAAGGAGGTTGTAGCCAGGTGGGAGTTGGTCTCTTCTCCCTGGTAATGGTCTCAAGTTGCTCCAGGGGAGGTTCAGGTTGGATATTAGGAAGAACTTCTTCACTGTAAGAGTCATTAGGCATTGGAACAGGCTCCCCAGGGAGGTGGTGGAGTCACCATCCCTGGAGGTGTTCAAAAAACGTTTAGATGTGGCACTTCAAGACATGGTTTAGTGGGCATGGTGGCGTTGCGTATATGGTTGGACTTGATGATCTTTGAGGTCTCTTCCAACCATAATGATTCTATGAACCTCTTGGAACAACCACCTTAATCCCGGGTCCAGTCACTGGAGACACAAAACCCTTGATTGCCACTGCTACTGCTGAGGATGAGACCTTGAAGAGAATGGCCAAGGCAAGTGGGAAGGACTACTATTGAGGTAGGTACTAGATCTCTGAAACAGGTGGGATTTTGCTTCCAGGCTACAGGACAGCAGCTCTGAGCAGACCGTGTAAAACCAGCTTTTTAAGAGAATGCATGAAGGACCTTCAGACTCTCTTCTCTCCAGACTTCCGGAGATGTGTTTATACTAGCCTAAAATAAATGTAACATAGAGGAAGGGAGAACGGCTTGCTGCATATGCCACAATACAGATCAAGTCAAGCGAAAAAGCCAGTGTTGGTGGCACATGAAAAATTAGCTCCCTGAAGCAAAGTAGGCAACGACTTATTTATGCTGGCTGGAAAAACTGTTTGTTCTTGTACACTTGTTCTTCTCCTACTTATAGCTCTTCCCAAGTAAGGCTAACTAGCCTGGTGATTTTGCATATCAAATCTTTTTATTAGACGTAATAATGTCTGTAGATGCTGGCTAATGTAACGTGTGAGTTAAAGCACTTGGCAGTGAATCATTGGCTGTAACTCCATGTAACACGTAACTTCATCCACAGTTATCCTCATTCTGATAAAGGGAGGAAAAGCAGTGATGAAATAATGGTGTACCTAAAAAAAGGTTGTAAGGTCATCTTCTGATACATATTTAGCAGTGTTAAATGGCAAAATAGAACAATGAAGTCTGCTTACATTCAACAGAAAACTGGAGAAAAGTGTTTGCCCTAATGCTCAACCTCAGGGACCTGAGAAGGGTTGTACAGAAGACGATAAAGAGCTCAGTTCTTGTGTCTGTACCAATACCAGGAGCTGGCCCAGCAGTGAGTTGAGATTGAGATTAAAACAGTTGAACTGCTTTCAGCAGACACAGGGAGTCTGGTAGGCTCCTTGCCACTGCCTCTACTTTGCCTTCTCCATGGCTGAGGACTTCGTCCAACATCCAGACTCGTGCGTGACCCCCACCGAATGCTTCGTGGCACCACGGTGCGCAGAGACCCCGTTCGAGACCCAAGGGCTGTGCGGAGGCAGGCGCAGTCCTTGCTGTGAAGACCAACTGGTTGGTTTGAAACCCGCGGAAAAGCAGCGTAGGGTAACGGGAGCGGGCGGGAAGGGCGAGTGCCGTCGGATGTGCAAGCTCTGTGTCCCACTAAGGGAAAGCTAGCTGAATATTGCTAAAACGCACAGCTGGAAAAATGAATTTTAAACATCTTTACGTGAACTCACCAAATTAGGGCGCTGTTTGCCTTATCGGTTGGAATATCTTGCTACTAACCAAATCATTTCTTGAGCTATTTTCTTGCTAACGTGTACAATTACTCCCAGTTCTGATAAGCCCAAAGGTAATAAAATAACATCCTTTCCACATTTGTTTTTATTTTGATTCTCCAAAGACGAGGTCTTTTAAAGGTCATATCTTGACAGAATTCCTTTTTCACCCCCCTGTTGTGCTAAAATAGATCAGTATTATTGACCTTGACAACAATGCCTGAAAGGTTTAGTGACAATCTATTCTGTATCAATGAGCACATAAAACTGCTTTTATGGGCTGGGGCACTCTCCGTGCATTTGATAGCAGGCAGATCGGCTTTTCTTGACAAGGCGTTGAGTAAAAAGATTTAATGTATCTATCTCAATGTGAATTGGATCGTACCCTCCTGACATGAGATCCCCAGCCCCAGGGAGAGCCGCGCTCAGCGCTGTGTTGCTGCATTAGTCACTCGAAATGGCTCCACGAAGAAACAGAGCATGACAAGAGCTAAATAACATTGTGAGCGTGGAAATGTCCAGGTTTCCCCAGCCTCTCTGCGTTCCCAGGCTTAAACGTGAAAAGCAATAAGATGCTTTTAAAGAGGGTTTCTTTTTCTTTGGAAACCACTCTTTTTTTGAAGTATGCTTTGTAAAGGTAGACGATGCACAATGAACAAGGCAGCCACGGGTCCTGTTAAGGATCAGACAAGAACTCTGCTCTGGCTCTTTCAAGTGGCTTCAGATTTGGGGTGGTAAAGCAGCCGATCTGCTCACGTTTAACTGCTCTCCTGTTGCCGACTCTGGTTTCAAAGGGGCCAGTCCTCAGCCTGTGTACGCTCTTACACCTGCCTTGGGCCACAGATCCTTCTCAAATGAATTTTTCTTGTCCTCCGAATTCTTTTCTTCACTGATGCCCACTGTAAAATAATCCACAAAAGTAGAGTTTAAATTCTGTGTTTGGTGAAACTCTGGCCCAAATGAAGGCAAGGCAAACGTGCCAGTGGGGGCAGTGGGGGCAGGATTTCACTTGTGTAGTTACAAACAGGTTTTGCCAGAATCCTGACTTTCTCCTTGAGTTACGGTGATTACTGGGGGAGAGGGGAAGGGGGAAGGGAGAGGGAAGAACTATAACAGATAAATAAATGAATAAAAAAATCACACAGCGGGAAATGTACAACGACTATTGTTATTCTGGTGCTTTATATTAAAATCTGAAAAACAAGGGACATGAAGAAAAGAAGACAAGATGGAAATGAAAAGCTTTGTTTCTTTACATTTCTCTGGTTTAAGGGGTTATAAATAATCCTTCCTGAAGGGCTGAGTTCCCTCCCATCATTAGTCTTATCTCCACAGTGCCTGTTCTATCATGTTGTTCACTTCAGGGTCAAAAGATTCACCTGGAAAAGCAGCAACACACAGCAGATTTCCCCGAACCCAAGCAGGGGGACTTGTTAACCAGCCCTTTCACTACTCCACCACTGGGAAGTCAACCAAAGCTTTGCATACTCGGCCTCAGGGTGTCCTCCCCTGTATTACCGTGTCTACAAGTGGCATGGAAGCATCATAACAACTCTTCATAATCTCTTCTGGAGATGCAGGATTGCTGTGCAAGGATCAACAGCTTCTGTACCCGTCCATATATAACTGAAATGGTGTAACTGAATTAGTGTAATTGAAAACAACACTTGGAATGAAAAGGTATCGCTCACTGCAGCACAACCCCCAGGAGCGGAGAAACACTGAGTACGGGTACATTGTTCTTCCCACTTGTGTGGGGACGAGGGATGGAACTGGGGTGAATGTTTGCCCGTGCGCACCCACATTACTGAGCACCAGGGTTTATGCAGAGACCCCTAAAAATCCCATCCTCCTTTCCTTCCCAAAAGAAAGAGTACAACGCTATTCTCCCAAGAAAGGATGCTTCAGTATTTTGTATTTTGCCCATATGAGCTTGTTTGATTCCTGCAGTGGCAGAAGGCACAGAGAATTGCCAAAAAAGAGCTCTGATCGCAGTAAGCTCAGCTGCATTACACATCTCTGTGCAAGTCAAGGACCACCACCGTTGCTTACCACATTAGTTTAGCACAGCATAGTTGCTGCAGGTCTAAGAAATCCAGCTCAGACGGATGGTAAAGCAAATTCATTGGCGTTCAGATTCCCGCTTCAATCATTGAAAGGGTAGTTTGCAGAAAGACACAGGTTATTTGAAATATAGTCTTGGCTGGAATAAGTCACCGTGGGGTTCCTTTCCTAAGGCAGCCCCTACCTCCAGGTGTTGCTCTGGGAATGAGAACAAAAGGGGGAGGTAGCAGAGGATGAACAAAACCCCCCAAAAGTCAAGGAAAGAATGAGGAGGGAAAGACAAAAGATTAATCGTTCCATCACCAGCAGACTCCTGAGCAGGGCATTTGTTCTTCCCGCATGAAAATTCCTTCCTTTGCTGTCCAAAACAATCACCTGGCATTTAACTTGCCTTCAGCCCTTTTCCCCAATTTCAAGCACGTAATTATTTACACCAGGTGCATTGCTTCAACCCATCTCTTATGACGTCCCCATTCACAACTAAAGGATTGTAATTTGCCAGCCTTCACCAAAGTTTCTTTGTACAAGTCTCCTTCCCCGGGTGTAACGTTACATCGACAAGTGGCACGGCACAATGGAAAGGGAAATAGAATTTACCGGGTGAACAAAGGGTATTAGTGCTCCCTGCCTCTAACCCCAGGTGACTGTACAGAGCTGACTGCAGGGTCTCTGGTGACAGAAGGCTTGGGTCATATAAAAACGGTGAGCGTGGCAGCAGGGCTGGCAGGCAGCTACACCTGCAAGCAGCCCACGGCTGCGTGCAACCACGCTGCTTTGTGCCGTTACTTCGTGTAAATGCTGCCGGTGCTATTTAAAGTTTAAATTAATGAAAGATTTTAGCTGGCAGGGCCCTCGGTGCTGATGGAGGGTATTCAACTCAAGCAGCGTTCGCCCCCTCCCTTCCTAGCCGCTGACAGAAGATTGCCCCATTGCTGCTTGATTCCGACTGCGTGGTCTGGCCCTTTGTGCATGGAGTTGCCCTAGACTTTGCTGACGGCTGCGTTCAGGATCAGGTGCGGTAACAGAAATGCTGTGAAAATTCAGGTCTCGTGGGACTAGCGATGCCGCCTCTTTGTTTCACTGAAGCTCCTGGAATTTGCCTGTTGCACCCACACGGGGCAGGACCTGTCCCTTTGTGTGTGGCCAGGGCTGATCCATGACAGATGCCCCTGGGCTCTGCTGTAAAACAAATAAACAGCGACAACAATAATGAGGAGAAAGTGAGAAGTGGGATTATTTCGGTCTGCAGCTCCTGTCCTTTGATTTGGTTTGATGTAGCAAGTCCAGGCATGGACGTACCGGGGGATGAAGGCAGGCTAAGTGCTCCCCCCTTAGCCCTGGCTATGGAGCACACATGCCACTGCTTGCAAGGTTGCTTGCAAGCACAATCCCTTTTCACCCATCTAAATCAAAGGTGTCTCTTGTCTTTCCCTCCCAGAAAAATCCCAAGGTCACGGACCACACAGACATGCAAATAAAAATACTGAGGCAATGATGCCCAAACACTGTCTTTCCCATCACTTCCCATTGCTACTCTTCCCTTAAAAGCATGTGCAATAAGCTAAATGCTAGAGGGGAGGAATTCCTGCTTGTTCAACTTCAGCCTACATCCCCCAGCCTCCGTTGTTTCATCGAGATTTAGAGGGGAGGCAGCAGGAGTCCCAGTCGCTTCTTTTCAGAAGCAATTCTGGTTCCCAATGATTACGCAGCGTACTCTGGCCATGCTTTCTTATGATCCTGCCCCAGATTTGCTCTTTTAAAACTGGCAGTCCACTGCTCCTCCTCTGACCTCCAACCAGGAGGCCAGAGGCCAGAGGCAGGTGCACCGGGAAGGGTCACCACATCATGACTCACATGTCACACCTGGACAAGTGGTGTACCCCAGGGGTCGATATAGGGGCCAATACTGTCTAACCTCTTCATTACTGACCTGGGTGACAGGAAAGAGCGCACCCTCAGCAAGTTTGAAAATGGTATAAAATTTGGAGGAGTGGTTGATACACCAGAGGGTTGTGCTGCCATTCAGAGGGACCTTGACAGGATGGAGAAGCAGGTCAACAGCAATTTCATGAAGTTCAACAGAGGGAAATCCAAAGTCCTGCACTGGCGAGAAACAACCCCACGCACCAGCAGAGGCTGGGGAGCGAGCGAGTGGAAAGCAGCCTTGCACAGAAGTACTCGTGGTTCCCTGTCGGACACCAAGTTGCCCATGGGCCAGGCATGTGCCCTCAGGGCACAGAAGGCCAACAGCCTCCCGTGTTACCTTAGGCAGAGCGTTGCCAGCAGGCCAAGGGAGGTGCCACCCATGAAAGCCCCATTAGAGTACGGGGAATTCTGTCCTGGCCAGGCAGGCTGGCCGGGAGTCTTGCAGCGGTGGTGGCCCTACCTCCGCGGAGCGCTCTGGGCTCTGCTGCCGTACACGCTGCACAGGGGCTCGAAAATTTCCAGTCTCACCACAAAATCTCAGCCCTGCTTGACGGCTGCAGAAGTTACAGGCAGCGCTGTAGGAGAGATTCCCAGCGGGGAAAGCAAAGGTTGGGTGTGCTCCTGCACATATCAAAATTCATTTTTTAATAATTTTTCCATTTCTTTTGCTTTCTAATCCATTGCCTGCCAAATGCACAAAGAAAATTCAGGGGAGGGCAGCAGTACAGAAGTCGCTTTCTCTGAACATCCCCAAAGCACCGGTTTACAACAGACTTGGAGAACAGCGTGCTGCTGGCTGCAGCGGCAGGCAGCTTTGCTGAACCCAGCACAACTTTCCGCTAAAGCCCCTTCTGCTGTCTGACTTTCCCCTGCAAGAGCACTGCTCCTTCTCACACGAGCATCCTCGTTCCTTGCTGGGAAATACGCTACCGAGGCACCTTTCTGCTCTTCCTGCAGATGCTTCTGACTCATGCTGATCTACCAAAGATTAGGGAATCCAGCTTTTGAAGTGTTCTGAAACATATGCTTTAAAAGAAAATAAATTAATTGAAGCAACATTGGTCCGAGCCCTATCAAGGCAGAAATCAAACAGAGGCAGGAGGAATGCTCTCGAGTCTTTTTCTCATGGTTTCCTCTGACCCGCAGGCTGGAGGAGGAAGTGGGGCAGATGTTTCAAACGAAGACCTGACATCACTGGCTTTTTATATCCTCCATCCGTATGAACTGTAAGACGTAAGTGGGGCCAAGCATAATTATGCCTAAAGAAATCAAGGCATGAGGAAGGCACATGCACAGCGCCAAGACATAGCTTGCAATATGGGAGAAGTTTGGCTTCCCTCTGCGGCAAAAGAAGATCTGTCCCTCCTTCCTATCACCTCCACCTTCTCCCTATAAACCTGCAGGTACCTGTAGAGCTCCCAGGACACCTGGCCATGCCCAGGACCATCTATGCGTTCACTGATACTGGTGTTAGTGAGTTAAAACCACGAGCACCGGAAAATAATTTTCTTGAGGGCCAGTTCTCTCCTGGGGCATTTGTCTCAGTCTTGCTTGTAGATATTTCTCCCATGGACAAGTGATTTTAAATTGGAAAGGAACAGCATAAAAAAGTAATAAAACCTGCCTATGTCCTAATTGGACTTGATCCCAAGCACTATTGGAAATGGGCCCAGCAGTGGGATGAGGATCCTATTCAATATGCAAGCCCTCACCAGGCTTTTGCTTGCCTGTTTCTCCCTGGTTTCCCCAGCTCACCCCACAACTACCCTTAGAGGTTTTCCTCAGCTGCTGAAAAGAAGAGCACAGAAATGGGTAAGAGGCTGCACTGCAGCATTCTTGGACCTTTCAGGTTCACCTGGGCCCAGAGATGACAAGGGCATGTCTGTTTGTCCCACCCCACCTCCCAGAAGAGGAAGAGCCGTTTCACAGCCAAAGAGCAGAATGAGAGACATCTTCCCCTTGGAAAGGCTTTGACATCTCTAGGTGAAGGCTTTTGCTCAGTAAGAAGCACTGCAGACCGCAGGTGTAGGTTTACCATATTGCAACATCCTGATTTTTGGAGCACACTGCGAATGCAAGTTTTTTATCAGAGAGTACAGATTTGGCCTGTAGTTAAATAGGAGACCACCAACTTTTGATTTTCTATTAATTTTCTATTAATTGTATTTGATTTTCTATTAACTTTTTATTAATTCTATTTGATTTTCTACTAAATTTTTATTAATTCTATTTGATTTTCTATAAACTTTCTATCATTTTTTCTATTTTGATTTTCTGTTTCATTTCCTCTGCTATTTTTTCTTCATTCTGCATTATAATCAGTTGAGATGAATAGACAATTCTGGCCCCTTCCCATTCATTACATGGGATTGTTTTGATTTTCATTAACTTGTTTCTCTCTTTGCTGCTTTTTGTTCTGGAAACCATACCATGTCTGCAAAGAGAAAGAAAAGGCAAGCGCAGCATTTTGATCCTCAAATTTTTGTCCAAATTTCTACTGCTGAGATGTCCGGACGTTGTCTTCATACCGGCCGCATTTTCTGCTGCTCAGTTCTGCAGTAAGTAGACGTAGTGGCAAGAGCCCAGACCCAGCATTCACCACTAACCAGGAGAAAGAGGCCACCCTATTCCAGGACGTCTCCCTGAGAACAGGCAGACAATTATTTGAAGCACAGGAGGAAAAAGGGTGAGAAAGCTTCAGTAGTGACAGCCTATTTACAAGCATTTACAAGTCTCATTTATAAAAAGGAGGTTACTGCAGGAAAATTCACAGCTGGCTGGAAAAAACCCTCCAATATAGTTTCCTTTGACTCTCCCTTCTGCAACAGTTGGGACTTGGTCTGAAATTCAAATTAACTTTCATACCCAGCCTACAATTCCATTTTGTGCCCCAAAGCAAAATTTCCTGCATAATCGTGTGTATTTAGGTCAGTTCTCCATTGTTTGCTTCTGCAAAGAAAATAGCTGATTTGCTAGTGGAGAAAATTCCTAATACAGTTTTCAAAAGCACTTTTGCAATTAGAGATTGTGCTCCTAAATGAGACTGGAACGTAGGCATGTATTTGCTTGGGTAATGTCTTGAGACTTTTTATGTCTGCTTTTGACAGCAGGATGACTCCATTGAAACACAGACCATATTCGACATTTATACAGGAATAAGCTGGTTTGCCAAACTATATTTAAGAAAGTAGTTACCCTATTTTCACAGTTCTCTCAGATATTAACCATAAGTATGCAATATGTGCAAATATTAATCTAACTAATTAACATTTAATCTGGAGAAACAACACTTCCCATCTTTGCCTGTTCTAAGGTTCTTTTCACTGAAATTTTCCATACACTTCATTTGTGTGAACTTCTTTTGCTTCTGAATTTCTGCTGTGAGAAGTACTCCGTTAGTATCTTCTGTTTATGGTTGACTGTAAAGCACCGGGCACATGCATGGACAGATCCATATGAACATTTTAACTCATGCAGGTAGCAAATTAAAATAAAATATTCTGAGCTGAGTGTAACAAATAAGAAAGCTCTCTTGAATGCTCAGTTAATTGGCTTAGATCAGGGAGCTATGCGAAGTGATGCCTTTATCTCTGTATCTTGCAACGAAGCAAGGAGCACAACTCAAAAAGTACATTTTCTCTACATCTTAAGAGATCCGTGGTCAGGTGTTGTGGCTTCACAAATATGTTTGTGAATGTGCTGCCAGAATAGGTCCAAACAGTTTGAACACATCATGCAAAGGCCCCACCAGGGCTGTAATTCAGGGCAGTGACACCAAAGGCTGGGTGGTGAAAAGCCAAAAGCTGATGCTACATGTCGATTTCTAGGCATTAATTAAAAAATCAGATCAAATCTCTACCACCCCATCCCCCCAGACGCTTGCTAGGGACAACAAAGCATGGCAGATCTACCTCAGGATGCTGGGGGAGAGGGGGGAAAAAAGAATCAGGTCAAAGCACACAATATACAAATCCTTGGGATGCCGTAGGGCACAGTATGCAACGACCTCAGACTGTTTTGAAAATCGATTACAGAAGGCCTTCAGCTGAATGGAGTCAATGACCCTATCTATGCATGGCAAAAGGAAAACAGCTACATCTTCTCTGAGCTAATACGTACAAGGGTTCCTGGCCCAAGATCCTGATGGTGGCTAGCAAAAGGGGACCTATGGGAACAGCCCCTCGCAGCTATCCTTCTTCAGATCAGGAGAGGAAAACATTGGCTTTCTTTTCATAAAGATTTGATTTCCATGAGACCGAAATAGATGAACCCCAGTTTTCCTACTCCCCATCGAGAAAACATCACCAGCTGTGCTAAGGGTCACAATGTAATAGACAAAGAACGTGTGTAATTCAGGAACTACAACTGCCTAATGAAATATATGTCAAAAGAGACAGCTGGCCTGAAGGCTTGGGTGGCCCAGTGTCTTTGTCTTAAGGTTTTCTCTAGCTAGCAGTACAGGAGAATTAGAACTGGTGGAATAGGGTGAGTTTTATCTGGTATATCCGATTGCCAACATCTCCTTTTCTGCACTTAAGCTTGCACCCTTCAGGATTTGTGACTACTGTCCAGTTAAAGCTGTTCTGCTCAGATAGCACAAGCCATAACCAACACATGAGAACAAAAGGTTTTGCTCCTGGTGAGCACAGCGTTCAAACACAGGAGAGAACAACTGACTGTGATTTGGGTAGCAAAGAAGTGGCAACATTAAGACTTATGATGCTCCAACAGACATAGAAAAATGAGTCTCACTGTGTTACTACTTGGGAGAGACTCTGCTTCCGATACCTGTTTCCATCATCCTCATTAGAGCGGGAGAACTAGTAAAATTCTTGGGTCAGTGACATGCATCAAGTCTGCTCTCTCCATCAGTGCTTAAACCACAAAAGATATTTATGTTAACCATATAAAAACATTTTTAAACTGATAAAAAGGAAGGAATTGTATCAGAAAGTGTGGCCAGCAGGACCAGGGCAGTGATCGTCCCCCTGTACTCGGCACTGGTGAGGCCGCACCTCGAGTGCTGTGTTCAGTTTTGGGCCCCTCACTACAAGAAAGACCTTGAGGTGCTGGAGCGAGTCCAGAGAAGGGCAACGAAGGTGGTGAAGGGTCTGGAGCACAAATCTGATGGGGAGCGGCTGAGGGAGCTGGGGGGGTTTGGTCTGGAGAAAAGGAGGCTGAGGGGAGACCTGATCGCTCTCTACAACGACCTGAAAGGAGGGTGTAGCCAGGTGGGGGGCGGTCTCTTCTCCCAAGTAACCAGTGACAGGATGAGAGAAAATGGCCTCAAGTTGTGCCAGGGGAGGTTTAGACTGGATATTAGGAAGAATTTCTTCACCAAAAGGTTTGTCAACCACTGGAAGAGGCTGCCCAGGGCAGTGGTGGAGTCACCATCCCTGGAGGTATTTAAAAGATGCGTAGATGTGGTGCTTAGGGACATGGTTTAGCGGTGGGCTTGGCCGTGCTAGGTTAATGGTTGGACTCAATGATCTTAAAGGTCTTTTCCAACCTAAATGATTCTGTTATTCTACGATTCTATGAATTGGGAATAAGGTTGGAGAGCACTACTTCTAAAAAACTTGTAAATTGGAGCACAGGGATTACATCACTTAGAGACATACACTCTTCAAACACGGAGAACATGATACACCAGCACCAGGTCACCAGACTAAACACATTTTCCAGGCAACGGTGCAAAAACCTTTTGAAGTCAAGCAATACTGAAGTAAAAAAAAAAAAAAAAAAAAAAAAGGGTCAAAAGTAGTGCCATGAATTTTCTTTGCCTTAGCTAATGTTGACCGTACAATTGTGTCTTCCTTTGTTTCTCTTTCTTCTTTCAGAAAAACCCATAGCAACGGTAGAGGAAATTAATTGTGGGTTCAGTGCCACAAAAACATATGAAGGGGCTTACTTTCAAGCACGCGAGAAGCTCACTGGCTTCAGCTGGGACTACGTGTTCAGCATACGCCATAGGACTCTGCCAACGTGGGACCTACCAAATGGAAATGGACAAAATGTCTACGCACAGTCATAAGCTGAGACAAGATATTCACACTACATCATGAATTAGCTGCCTGTAGAGATGGTAGAAAGAGTTTAGCTTTTCAGCAGTGCACATAAGACCCTGAAATCCTGTTAGACAAGGTGGCATAGAAAGAAAGCGCGCACTATTCCTAATATGAGAAAACGTAGAAAACACACGCAGCAGATGCAAGAGGGAATGTAACAACACGTAGGGGATTTGCAGACTTCGACAGGATAGTCTGGCAGCTTCAGGCCAAAAAGAGATAGTTAAGGAAGAAAAATCAAAGGGACTGGGTGTATTCGAGAGGTGGTGGAAGGAATGCGCTTCGCTGCATGCAAAGCAAGAACCAACCACAGAACAGGACTCAACTGATTTGTCTCGAAAGGGAATATAAAATTGGGCTAAAGGTTACAGTCTACCTAGAAACGAGGTGATAAGGTGAGTACAGCCCCTTACCACATTTTAACATGAAAGTTTTGTATTAGCTATTAGATAATAAAAGTTGGGCTGTGGCCTGGAGCAGCTTTCTTCTAGCTCTGAACTCCTGTCCATGCCGAGGTTTTCAGATGGAGGTAAATTGGGACCCTCACCCCCAGTTTAACATCTGAAACTGAGGCAAGGTTCAGCCTATTAGGCTGGCCACCTATTCATGCTTCTTCACGGAACAATAGATTTTTCATATTGAAACTCCTCTAAGTTTTAAGATGTAAAAGCATTAAGCTAATATATTTCTGTAATTAAATATTTACATTATTTCCATTCATGCTGTACATTTCACTGCTAACATTTTCAGTAAAAGCCTTCTAAAATCAGCTTTCTGTTTTGTTTTGTTTTGTTTTTTCCCTGAAACTGGTTTCTGATATCCTGCCACTTCCCAGTTTATTACTGGGAGTCAACAACAACCAACTGGAGGGGGACTTCACTTACTTTCCTATTCCAGTTGTATACAGTCTTCCAAGATAGCTGAAGGTGACCATTAAAATCCCCCAAACGAACAAAACATTGCAACAACAGCAAAAAAATCCAAAACCGCTCTGAAGTGCACACTTTGGGATACTTACAATATGATGTAAAACATATTCGGAATAAGGCTGATTTAAGTTGATTGTGTCACTTTATATTCTTCAGGTAACAGACTCCCACTATATCCACGACAGGGGTGAGCACTACAAAACCAATTAATTACTCTTTTAAAGGAATACTTCAAAAGGCTTCTGGCCTTTTGGAAAAAGTAATTTGGATAAGTATGAAATGCAGAAAAAAAAAGCACAGCTACAGAAGACCTGGAGGACAGCCGTGCCCAAACATCCTGTTCCTACTGTCTAGATCTTAGTCTAGGGACTCCATAGGTTATTTTAAAAACAGACCAGAAAAGCTTTTATTTCCTTAAATGCCTTTTTTTTTTTTTTTCATGCTTGCATACCTTGAATTTTTCTTGAAGTAAATTATACATAGCTGTTTTATCCTGTAGCTTCTTATAGTTTATGGGGCAGGATTGAAGTTTCAGAGGAAGGTGATTGTTCTCATGAAGTTATACTTGGTATTCACGAGCCAGCAGCAAACTCTGACGTACTATTTCAGAGTAAAGGGGAAGAGCCATGATGCAGCTTCGGCAAGATGATACTTCCTAAAGAGAATCAGCAGGACACTCGACAGTGTCACAGACAATTCTATTACTAAGAAGTAAAGACATGAAAACACGTAACTAATCGTATTTACTTTATATCTGCTCTACTGTACAAATAAATTCCCTGGTTTAATGTCTATTGAGCAAACTTTTAATTCAAGACAAGTCTAAGTGGTAGGTCACAGCAGTTTTCAGTCCTGTTTAACAGGATTAAAAATCTGGCCAGCAAATATTTTCTTAAAGTAGAGGATGAACACCAGAAAAAGTCGCTAATTGGGAAAAGAAAATAAATCTTTCTCACAGCAGTGGCTCATAAGTAGGAACTTTGAAATGCCTTTTTTTTTTTTTTCATGCTTGCATACCTTGAATTTTTCTTGAAGTAAATTATACATAGCTGTTTTATCCTGTAGCTTCTTATAGTTTATGGGGCAGGATTCAAGTTTCAGAGGAAGGTGATTGTTCTCATGAAGTTATACTTGGTATTCACGAGCCAGCAGCAAACTCTGACGTACTATTTCAGAGTAAAGGGGAAGAGCCATGATGCAGCTTCGGCAAGATGATACTTCCTAAAGAGAATCAGCAGGACACTCGACAGTGTCACAGACAATTCACAGAAAACACGTAACTAATCGTATTTACTTTATATCTGCTCTACTGTACAAATAAATTCCCTGGTTTAAATGTCTATTGAGCAAACTTTTAATTCAAGACAAGTCTAAGTGGTAGGTCACAGCAGTTTTCAGTCCTGTTTAACAGGATTAAAAATCTGGCCAGCAAATATTTTCTTAAAGTAGAGGATGAACACCAGAAAAAGTCGCTAATTGGGAAAAGAAAATAAATCTTTCTCACAGCAGTGGCTCATAAGTAGGAACTTTGAAAGGTTGCAGGTAATTTTAAGCTCTCCCACTTCAGTAAAAACATTGGAAAGTTTGCAGTAAAATTGGTCAGTACAAATTAACTTAATCAATATATGAATTCTCATTATGTTGATGAATTTCCAGCCTTGCAAGCTCACAAATGAGTGCCATACACCAAGTTCACTCAACTCCCAGAGCTTCTCTTGTGTATGCATATTTGCAGGGATAATTGTCTTAGTTATTTCTATCAGTAAACCGTAAACAATTATTTTTGCTACTCTTTGCTAAATTCACCTTCATTCCTTCAGAACACCGTATTAGAATAAACTCTTACATTCTTAAAAATTGCTGAAATCTAAAATTGAAATCAGTTAAATGATTTAACTGGGCTTCAGGGTTCTACCTCTTTTAAATTAGCCCATGTAAGTGCAGTCTGATTAAATTCAGCCACAATTAACATCTTAAGTTAGCTTAATATTTCTATCTACACAGCTCCAATGACATTCAAATTTACTGTTACATGTCAAGATTAAAAAAAACATTTAAATTAATCATCAATGCTATTCAGAGGTGTATTATTCTTTCGCTTTGAGGAAAAATACACTAAAATGTGAATTTCCAATTAGACGGGATAAAACATTCCTTTTATAAAATCTGAGCTAGAAAACAAAGAAATATCCTTTGTCTCCCATGTTTGCTCCATTAATGTGAACCAAGGCTAATAGTTCATCAAATTGTAGCAATTTCAGTTTTTCAATTCACAGAAAACATTCCCTCATTTTGCTAGACAACCAGGGAGTTTCAATTTTTAATCCTTAAAGGGATGCGGCTGAATCTTTAGAAAAGACAAGTTTGCTCCAGGTCTCAGGTGACAGCAGAATACCCTCCTGGCCCCCCCAACCCGGTTTAATTTGTATAGTCCACGTCAGAATCCTACCACCTGTCTGTCTATAAAGATTTCCAGGGAGGATAAATGTGAACCAGTAACATATAGGCCCATTTTCCCTCCAAATCACACAGGCTAAAACCAGTGTAAAGATTTATTTTAGCCTTTAGCGTCCTTAAATTCTTAGAAATTACATTACAAATGTCTAACCTGTATTTTACATTCCCGAATCAGGGCAGAAAATGCAAATATATTTTGCTCCTGTGTGACGTGGTTTTCCAGGAGTTGGGCATCCTAATCAATCCCTAGCTTTCTTGAAAACCCCAGACCAGGTGGGCTCTGGGGAACACTGTGGCTGGAGCCAAGCACACACTGCTTTATCTTGGAATTTCAACATTTAAGAGGAAAAACAGTGAAAAAAGGGATTTTTATTACTGTAACCAAAAATGATCAAAATAAGCATTCAATATTCCATTTTAATATAACTAGCTTGAATCAGAAAACTGAAGGAGGTCTGATAAATTTGTAAATTAATGACAATAAAACAAATGAGAAAATGGTTTATAGCATACCACTCAAATACACACACACGATGTAATTGCCTGTTTTATTTAGTGGAATCACTTTTGTAGATTAGAAATACTTCCAATTCTCATTTACTCCAACGCAAGTCTCCACCATCGACAGGCATAATGCAGTTTGTTCAACTGATTCCAAACCAAAACAAAAAAAAAAAAAAAAGAAAAAAAAAGTACAATCTGAAAAGTTAAGTTAGAAACTAAGTTCACACATTTTCTTTGGGACCAGGAATCTGTACATAGTACAAAATATACATTTATTGAACTTTCTGTAAACACACAGTTTGAATTGTGTAAAACTGTAAATAGTGGGTGAACTACGTGGAGAATAATTTATTATATATTGTTATACATTCTACTTAAGGAAAATAGTTATGCTCTTGTATGTATATTACTCTGTTAAATTTATAAATTCCATAATGAAGCTGTGTAATCTGCAAACATGCTTTTCAAGCTTAAATCTCTCCATTCGTAACACACATTTATACAGGTCATCAATGAAAAAAGTTACACTTTCCACAAAATAGATATAAAGAGGTCATGAATTTTCTAAAAAGACAGGCACAGCATGTCACTACAAATGAGACTCTTTATGATACGATGTGGAGTCAATTCTGTGAGAAGACAGGTGAAAACTCTCTAATTCAGCATGTTTGTACATGGTCTTAGGAACAAGACAGATGCTAGAAACCAAAATCTCTGCTTTGAAAGATTTATAAAGCAGCCAGTCCTGGAAATCAAACCTCACACTTTTCAAATATCCAGTATTCCCTGGCTAGGAGAATCTAGGCTTTGTCTTGTATTAACCCTTCATCACTAGTAATTTAGTTTTCCGAGTAGTGAACTACCTGGCATGATTTGCCAAGAATATTTGCATAATTCAGCACTTACTTCAAAAACTAGATTCCTGGCACCAAAAAGTTAGATCCAGTTAATAAATACAACTTAACTCTTGGTACTCAAGGTCATTGCAAATCACATCATCAGCAATAAAACGTATGCTAGGAAATCCCAAATTCCAGCATCAAACCGCTGCACAGCATTAACCCACAGAACGTGTGGTAACAGGTACGGCAGGATCTCACACACTGGGGACTCTGTTGTATCATGCCCAGTTTCCAACTTGAGAGTCTGGAAATTTCAAATTGCAGCAGACTTGCAACTCTAGCATCAAACACTCAGCAAGAATAAAAACTTCCCCTAAAAACACCGACAAAGATCTTTTCAGCAGGTCCATCACTGGACATGGAAATAATGCTACGTAAATTCAGCACATCTATTCCTAGATTTTTAGGGTCTCATTGTTTTTCCATCCTGGGTAACTAACTTTTGGTTTCATCCTTTTATTTATTCTTTACAGCTAAAAGCACTACATCAAAGACCGAACCTCTTAAACTGTGCCCTTCAGATGTTTTAAAAGAAAAAAAATGCTGACTTACATGTTTAAAGAATTATGAAATTATCTCCAATTAATCCAACATTTTGCTTTAACATTACCACCTTCTTCCCTTTGCCTTTGAAAAGCTTTCTTCAAAACGAAAACTGAATAAAGATTACTTTTTTTTTTTTCATTCCAAGAAAAGTGGGACAAGTTAAGGCTCCAACAATACATGTGCAAACTTTATATATTGTGAGTGAAGCTCCATCAACATCAGTGGATGTAAAGTTAAGCACGTGCCTGATTTTCCCAAGACTATCTTAATTTAATTCTCCCCTGTAGTTTGAACAAATACTGTGCTTCAGCCTGAAATCCCAACAGTGAAAATGAAATCGGCTACTCGGTATTTCCATTGCTCAAGACTGGGCTGAATTCAGGAACGCAAGTGAAAGGCAACTCTGGACATCGCTCCATAGGCATTGACAGAAGTAAAAGTATGTAATGTTTTATGATCCGCCAGTCTCAGCTTTTTCATTTTTCTTCTCAAAGATATTTCTCAAAAGAAACAACAATGGCACCTCCTCCACCTCTGGAGGCTTACTCACAATACGTATGAAGAGTCCTGTCTACTTTAGCTGTAAAAAACCCAGGCTCCCACTAGCTCTTCAGAGCCATACAGTTAATGGAAGCAAAAATGAATTTCAGCTTTGGCTCAATGTTATTGAGCAAGCCACAAAGTGCAGATGTAGTGCTCTTAAAGGAAAATGTTACTATCTGACACAGCACTCACCCTTGTAAATAAATGGTTGGTTACATAGTAGTAAAGACCATTGGTTTTATTCTTCTTTTTTGGGGAAAAGAAAAAAAGAATAAAGTAGATGTTTAGTGGTATTTTAAAAAGCATTTGGGTAGGAATCAGTATAAGTTAAGTGTAAAAATCTGGCTAAGCATAAAACAATATATACTCTAGAAATCTGACCTGTCATCCCACCTCTAAAGTTTTGACACTTTCCGAATAGAACTATTTAAATCTGTATTTTTAAAGTTAATCTCACTTTCCCAAATTTTGTGGTTGCAAAGGTTAAGGGTTTTGTTGTCATTGTTGTCGCATTTAAAGCAAGACTCCCCCAAAATCCCTTCCTAAGACATCGTGACCACTGCTGTTCAGGAGATTAAAGCTCCAGACATTTTTTTCACGTATTAAGTAAATAGTAGAAATACTTGTAGATTTTTCTGGAAACAAGTTTTCAGTGGGAGATAATGCAAACTCAATTTTTAGTATGTTGTATATTCTTTTTTCCTACTTGAAAGCATTTAGTAGGCCATGAGAATAAAGACAAGCTCTAAGTTTTCCTACAGCTTCCTGAATTTCTGGGAACAAATGCCACGGCCCAGGTGACTGCTACCTCATTTACACCATTATTAAGCAAAATAAGGCTACAGAGTGCTTCAGAAGGTGCACGCCTGGGTCTGCAGAGACCTGCAGACCGTGCAAGGACTCCACAGAGGTATCTCAGAAAGTGCTCACCAAAAGAGATTGGGTTCCCTGATCGATATTTCAGACAGGTCACTCACAGGTACTTAGGCGCAGATTGCTACTTCTAAGTTTTGCTCCATTTTTACAGCTTATAGCAGGAATCACATTCATTTTACGCACTACAGCATCCCAGAAATTCAAATGTGGAGCCTCTTTTTACCACTTCAGAGTTAAAAAAACCCCCTATCCAGCCAAGTAGAAACTTTACACCCTGTATTGGTACATAAAGGCTCAGGTTATGATCATCTCAGACACACGAAGTGGTAGGAAGGAGCTATACTAGTTATCTAGGAGACATTATTTTCACACCTCATGAAGCTTGGCACAGAGTTAACGATTCCATTTTCTACGGAAAAATGTCAGGTACAGCTCTTTCGCTCTACGGAGTTTTGCTGTTTCTGAATCTATGCAAGGTACATCAGGTTTGTATTACGATACTGTACTTGCCAAACGATGAGGAAAAAGGTAACATTTTACTAAAGGTTAGCCCATTTCAGACATGGCCAAGTTTAAATACCAAGAAATTTAAATATACAAACTTGTTTGTGCCTAAAAGCAACTCAAGAAGGTGCAGGTAGAGATGAAGGTGAACATCTCAGCATGATGAAATCCTGATGTACGTTGAAATAAGGTAAGCTGTAACCACCGCATCATTAACCTAATTGTGGCAGCCATGCCATCTATCCCACAGGACAGAGCTACATACGTCTAGAGAAAGGGAACAGAAAATAAGTTTGTCAGCATGGAACTCATACACAAGACCACATTAAAACCAAGGTCTCGCGATTCTAGTTTTAAGCACAAGAATGTTTACCGAAGCAAAATGTTTGTCTTGCGTATAGAGTGGAGAAAGATCTGCAAGGGCTTTGACACTCCCTACGCAGGTCAATCATTTATCTGCGCGTAGGGTGTGGTTTCCCAAACTGCGGCAGAAGGGGTGGTGCAACCATCCCTTTGCTCTCAGTCCCGTTTCCCCACTCTGCATCTTGCCCTAGTACCAGCATCCCATAGCTGGATTATCAACTTACCCAGCTGAGGAGAACAGGGTGGTTTGTTTTTTTTTTTCTCCTTTCTGTCTCCTAACTGCACGGCCACACAAGCACAAGTGCTGGTACAAAAAGGGCAGCGGGGGAAAACTTACAGCAACAGTTTAGTCTTGATGTAAGTTGATCAGGAAACCATATCCTTAGATCATAAATTACTACAAAATGAAATACAATAGGAAGTCTATCCTATCCCAGTGTATCAAATTAAGATGGGATTCTTATCAGGGAATCAACTGAACAGTGTTCCCTAATTTTGTTAAATCACCTTTTTAAAGTTTCCAATTCTTGAACCGAGTAAAATGGCTTGGATTTTAACCTATAGAGTTGAGACAGTACTAGCTTTGCAATAAACAATTTAATAGCCGCTGAAGTCAGTTTATCATAAGTACACGTTAAAATGATTAGCTCTGGCACCTGATAAACTATCACAGCAAGTGCTACCCGTACTCATCTGCTGCTTAATATTCATCAGGCACCTTGCTTGGATGACACAACCTAGGATTACCGCAATTCAGCAGTTTAATGACAAGCAGATGAAATTTCTCTCTCCAATTCTGACTTCTGCTGGAAGACTAAAATGATGATGGCCACGCATCAAGGTCTTTGTGGTGCTGCTTGCTGGCAAGGTAAGAGCAAGCCCGCTGAAAGGCCCTGCCTTCATCGCTTGCACAGGACCTCCAGATTTCTGCCCCGCCACGTGTCCCAGGGACTTTATCGATACAACGGATTTACAAAGCCTTGCAAATCTAGGACCCTTCTCGATGTGACTGCATTTAGTTAATCCAACATTGGTTTTAAAACGCATTTTAGAAGCCTCTGTCTTGAACATATTTCAATGCTGAATTAGTGAGAATTATTTGAAACAGTTGTCCATAAAGCAATACAGGTATTCTCCCAGAACGATCAGTGAAACATTTAATCTGACTATAACAAAACTCACAGAAACTGAAGCCAGTGAAGCTGTCAAATGTAGAAGGAAAACAAAGTTGCATGGCATACAAAGCAAAGTAGCTTTACAAATGTAATTTCCTTTTAAAAACAAGCAAACTGGGATCATCCTATTTGAACATGTATTTAAAAATACATCTTTTAACATCACACAATTTTCATTTTTGTCACACAGGAATCTTTTTCCAAGAGGGAAATAAATAGCACACAATACTTCAAAAAAGAAAAATTGCTGCCTTGCCCCTGAGGTGCTAATGTTTTTAGCATTTAAAAAAAAGTTTCTGGTGCAAGAAGGAGATGCACAAAGGTGCAAAAGTGCCTTTTTCTTTTCAGAGCAGTGAAAAGTACAGCTTGCCTCTTTTCTAGGACACTTTACATACTTAATTTGTATATTTTGTAATCAAAATCTGTATCTAAAATGGCAGTGTTTATGCATACATAATAGATTCAGTGCTCTGACCTCATCAAAACGCTGAACATAGGCGGGAGAGAGAAAGGCCTGAAACGGGCTTTCTTCCGCTACCCTCAAACCTAGTTACATCGCCTGTAGCAATAGCAGAATTATTTTTTTTCTAACCTTTAGGAGACCTCGTAAGAAGAGGCTTCAAATATGTAATTTGTCACTGAGATAGTTTAAGTGATCATGGTTTGAAGTATGGCTTTTCACACCACAGTTTTACTTTGATTTTTAAAGTTTAAAACTCAAAGGTTCCACAGTCCAGTTCAAGGTTTTGCAGTTTCCAAAACTAAACTTTAGTCTCTATGAAAAAGGACAGAACTTTATCTGCCTAGTCCTAAATTAAGTTTAGCTTTTGCACTAATCAGCCATGTATTATTAAATATGCTAGTCAATTAGGTGCCTGTGAAGCTATAACTTAACATTATTATAGTTTTGCACTCTACAACAAAATTAGACGTTTTAAGCATTTATTCATAGGTAGGTAAGGAACTGGTTCTTTAAGCAAAAATTGCTATAAATTTATAAATACAAATAGTGCTTATGTTTTCTTCATTCATGCTTGAACAGATTACAAACTGAATACATGTTTAAGCACCCCACATAGACAAGAGGGATAAAAGAAAAGTTTGCTGGTATATACTATACTTAGTTCCAAGACACTATAAGTTACTTTTTCACTGTTCAGTGTTCCCTAACTCTGCATTAGTTTTAAGGCTATATATACAAATATGTATATTTCAAAGTTAGGGAA